>NW_026115118.1:0-83949 GCF_025201925.1 Gopherus flavomarginatus
CCACCCCTGGGGCCCCGACCATACTCCAGGGCCCAACCCCTGGGGCCCCAACACCAGCTCCAGGGGTCCAAACCCTGGGGCCCGAACCATAGCTCCAGGGGCCCAACAACTGGGGGCCCGAACCATAGCTCCAGGGCCCAACCCCTGGGCCCCAACACCAGCTCCAGGGCCCAAACCCTGGGGGCCCCAACAAACCAGCTCCAGGGGCCCAACCCCTGGGGCCCGAACCATAGCTCCAGGGGCCCAACCCTGGGGGCCCAACACCAGCTCCAGGGGCCCAAACCCTGGGGGCCCCAACACCACTCCAGGGGCCCAACCCCTGGGGCCCGAACCATAGCTCCAGGGGCCAACCCCTGGGGCCCCAACACCAGCTCCAGGGGCCCAAACCCTGGGGCCCGAACCAACTCCAGGGGCCCAACCCCTGGGGGCCCCAACACCAGCTCCAGGGCCCAAACCCTGGGGGCCCCAACACCAGCTCCAGGGGCCCAAACCCTGGGGGCCCCACACCAACTCCAGGGGCCCAACCCCTGGGGGCCCGAACCATAGCTCCAGGGCCCAACCCCTGGGGGCCCCAACAACAGCTCCAGGGGCCCAAACCCTGGGGCCCCAACCACCAGCTCCAGGGGCCCAAACCCGGGGGCCCCCACACCAACTCCAGGGCCCAACCCCTGGGGGCCCGAACCATAGCTCCAGGGGCCCAACCCCTGGGGGCCCAACACCAGCTCCAGGGTCCCAAACCCTGGGGGCCCACACCATAGCTCCAGGGGCCCACCCCCTGGGGGCCCCAAACCAGCTCCAGGGCCCAAACCCTGGGGCCCCAACACAGCTCCAGAGGCCCACCCCTGGGGGCCCGAACCATACCTCCAGGGGCCCAACCCCTGGGGCCCCAACACCAGCTCCAGGGGCCCAACCCCTGGGGGCCCACCATAGCTCCAGGCCCAACCCCTGGGGGCCCCAACACAAGCTCCAGGGGCCCAAACCCCTGGTGGCCCGACACCAACTCCAGGGGCCCACCCCTGGGGGCCCGAACCATAGCTCCAGGGGCCCAACCCCTGGGGCCCCCACCAGCTCCAGGGGCCCAAACCCTGGGGGCCCCAACACCAACTCCAGGGGCCCAAACCCTGGGGGCCCGAACCATGCTCCAGGGGCCCAACCCCTGGGGGCCCCAACACCAGCTCCAGGGGCCCAAACCCCTGGGGGCCCAACACCAGCTCCAGGGGCCCAACCCCTGGGGCCCGAACCATAGCTCCAGGGCCCAAACCCTGGGGGCCCCAACACCAGCTCCAGGGGCCCAAACCCTGGGGCCCCAACACCAACTCCAGGGGCCCAAACCCTGGGGGCCCCAACACCAACTCCAGGGGCCCAAACCCTGGGGGCCCCAACACCAACTCCAGGGGCCCAACCCCTGGGGGCCCGAACCATAGCTCCAGGGGCCCAACCCCTGGGGCCCCAACACCAGCTCCAGGGGCCAAACCCTGGGGGCCCCAACACCAACTCCAGGGGCCCAAACCTGGGGGCCCCAACACCAACTCCAGGGGCCCAACCCCTGGGGGCCCGAACCATAGCTCCAGGGGCCCAACCCCGGGGGCCCCAACACCAGCTCCAGGGGCCCAAACCCTGGGGGCCCCAACACAACTCCAGCTCCAGGGGCCCAACCCCTGGGGCCCAACCATAGCTCCAGGGCCCAACCCCTGGGGGCCCCAACACCAGCTCCAGGGCCCAACCCTGGGGCCCCAACACCAACTCCAGGGGCCCAACCCCTGGGGCCCCAACACCAGCTCCAGGGGCCAACCCCTGGGGGCCCGAACCATAGCTCCAGGGCCCCAACCCTGGGGGCCCCACACCAACTCCAGGGGCCCAAACCCTGGGGCCCCACACCAGCTCCAGGGGCCCACCCCTGGGGGCCCGAACATAGCTCCTCAGGGGCCCAACCCCTGGGCCCCAACACCAGCTCCAGGGGCCCAAACCCTGGGGGCCCCAACACCAGCTCCAGGGCCCAAACCGGGGGCCCCAACACCAACTCCAGGGGCCCAACCCCTGGGGGCCCCAACACCAGCTCCAGGGGCCCAACCCCTGGGGGCCCGAACCATAGCTCCAGGGGCCCAACCCCTGGGGGCCCCAAACCAGCTCCAGGGGCCCAAACCCTGGTGGCCCCAACACCACTCCAGGGGCCCAACCCCTGGGGGCCCGAACCATAGCTCCAGGGGCCCAACCCCTGGGGGCCCCAACACCAGCTCCAGGGGCCCAAACCCTGGGGCCCCAACACCAACTCCAGGGGCCCACCCCTGGGGCCCGAACCATAGCCTCCAGGGGCCCAACCCCTGGGGGCCCCAACACCAGCTCCAGGGGCCCAAACCCTGGGGGCCCCAACCCAACCTCCAGGGTCCCAAACCCTGGGGGCCCAACACCAGCTCCAGGGCCCAAACTGGGGCCCCAACACCAACTCCAGGGGCCCAACCCCTGGGGGCCCCAACACCAGCTCCAGGGGCCCAACCCCTGGGGCCCCAACACCAGCTCCAGGGGCCCAAACCCTGGGGGCCCCCAACCAGCTCCAGGGGCCCAACCCCTGGGGGCCCGAACCATACCTCCAGGGGCCCAACCCCTGGGGCCCCAACACCAGCTCCAGGGGCCCAAACCCTGGGGGCCGAACACCAGCTCCAGGGGCCCAAACCCTGGGGCCCCAACCACCAACTCCAGGGGCCCAACCCCTGGGGGCCCCAACACCAGCTCCAGGGCCCAACCCTGGGGGCCCGAACCATAGCTCCAGGGGCCCAACCCCTGGGGCCCCAACACCAGCTCCAGGGGCCCAAACCCTGGGGCCCCAACACCAGCTCCAGGGGCCCAACCCCTGGGGGCCCCAACCATAGCTCCAGGGGCCCAACCCCTGGGGGCCCCAACACCAGCTCCAGGGGCCCAAACCCTGGGGGCCCCAACACCAACTCCAGGGGCCCAACCCCTGGGGGCCCGAACCATAGCTCCAGGGGCCCAACCCCTGGGGCCCCAACACCAGCTCCAGGGGCCCAAACCCTGGGGCCCACACCAACTCCAGGGGCCCAACCCTGGGGGCCCAACACCAACTCCAGGGGCCCAACCCCTGGGGGCCCCAACACCAGCTCCAGGGGCCCAAACCCTGGGGGCCCAACCATAGCTCCAGGGGCCCAACCCCTGGGGCCCCAACACCAGCTCCAGGGGCCCAAACCCTGGGGGCCCCAACACCAGCTCCAGGGGCCCAACCCCTGGGGGCCCGAACCATAGCTCCAGGGGCCCAAACCCTGGGGGCCCCAACACCAGCTCCAGGGGCCCAAACCCTGGGGGCCCCAACACCAGCTCCAGGGGCCCAAACCCTGGGGGCCCCAACACCAACTCCAGGGCCCCAACCCCTGGGGGCCCCAACACCAGCTCCAGGGGCCCAACCCCTGGGGGCCCGAACCATAGCTCCAGGGGCCCAACCCCTGGGGGCCCCAACACCAGCTCCAGGGGCCCAAACCCTGGGGGCCCCAACACCAACTCCAGGGGCCCAACCCCTGGGGGCCCGAACCATAGCTCCAGGGGCCCAAACCCTGGGGGCCCCAACACCAGCTCCAGGGGCCCAAACCCTGGGGGCCCCAACACCAACTCCAGGGGCCCAACCCCTGGGGGCCCGAACCATAGCTCCAGGGGCCCAACCCCTGGGGGCCCCAACACCAGCTCCAGGGGCCCAAACCCTGGGGGCCCCAACACCAACTCCAGGGGCCCAACCCCTGGGGGCCCCAACACCAGCTCCAGGGGCCCAAACCCTGGGGGCCCCAACAACAACTCCAGGGGCCCAACCCCTGGGGGCCCGAACCATAGCTCCAGGGGCCCAACCCCTGGGGGCCCCAACACCAGCTCCAGGGGCCCAAACCCTGGGGGCCCCAACACCAACTCCAGGGGCCCAAACCCTGGGGGCCCCAACACCAGCTCCAGGGGCCCAACCCCTGGGGGCCCGAACCATAGCTCCAGGGGCCCAAACCCTGGGGGCCCCAACACCAGCTCCAGGGGCCCAAACCCTGGGGGCCCCAACACCAACTCCAGGGGCCCAACCCCTGGGGGCCCGAACCATAGCTCCAGGGGCCCAACCCCTGGGGGCCCCAACACCAGCTCCAGGGGCCCAAACCCTGGGGGCCCAACACCAGCTCCAGGGGCCCAAACCCTGGGGGCCCCAACACCAACTCCAGGGGCCCAACCCCTGGGGGCCCCAACACCAGCTCCAGGGGCCCAACCCCTGGGGGCCCGAACCATAGCTCCAGGGGCCCAACCCCTGGGGGCCCCAAAACCAGCTCCAGGGGCCCAAACCCTGGGGCCCCAACACCAACTCCAGGGGCCCAACCCCTGGGGGCCCGAACCATAGCTCCAGGGGCCCAACCCCTGGGGGCCCAACACCAGCTCCAGGGGCCCAAACCCTGGGGGCCCCAACACCAACTCCAGGGGCCCAACCCCTGGGGGCCCCAACACCAGCTCCAGGGGCCCAAACCCTGGGGGCCCCAACACCAACTCCAGGGGCCCAAACCCTGGGGGCCCAACACCAGCTCCAGGGGCCCAAACCCTGGGGGCCCCAACACCAACTCCAGGGGCCCAACCCCTGGGGGCCCCAACACCAGCTCCAGGGGCCCAACCCCTGGGGGCCCCAACACCAGCTCCAGGGGCCCAACCCTGGGGGCCCCAACACCAGCTCCAGGGGCCCAAACCCTGGGGGCCCCAACACCAACTCCAGGGGCCCAACCCCTGGGGGCCCGAACCATAGCTCCAGGGGCCCAACCCCTGGGGGCCCCAACACCAGCTCCAGGGGCCCAAACCCTGGGGGCCCCAACACCAACTCCAGGGGCCCAACCCCTGGGGGCCCGAACCATAGCTCCAGGGGCCCAACCCCTGGGGGCCCCAACACCAGCTCCAGGGGCCCAACCCTGGGGGCCCCAACACCAACTCCAGGGGCCCAACCCCTGGGGGCCCCAACACCAGCTCCAGGGGCCCAAACCCTGGGGGCCCCAACACCAACTCCAGGGGCCCAACCCCTGGGGGCCCGAACCATAGCTCCAGGGGCCCAACCCCTGGGGGCCCCAACACCAGCTCCAGGGGCCCAAACCCTGGGGGCCCCAACACCAACTCCAGGGGCCCAAACCCTGGGGGCCCCAACACCAGCTCCAGGGGCCCAACCCCTGGGGGCCCGAACCATAGCTCCAGGGGCCCAAACCCTGGGGGCCCCAACACCAGCTCCAGGGGCCCAAACCCTGGGGGCCCCAACACCAACTCCAGGGGCCCAACCCCTGGGGGCCCGAACCATAGCTCCAGGGGCCCAACCCCTGGGGGCCCCAACACCAGCTCCAGGGGCCCAAACCCTGGGGCCCAACACCAGCTCCAGGGGCCCAAACCCTGGGGGCCCCAACACCAACTCCAGGGGCCCAACCCCTGGGGGCCCCAACACCAGCTCCAGGGGCCCAACCCCTGGGGGCCCGAACCATAG
Organism: Gopherus flavomarginatus; assembly: GCF_025201925.1. NCBI lineage: Eukaryota > Metazoa > Chordata > Testudines > Testudinidae > Gopherus > Gopherus flavomarginatus. The sequence goes on from NW_026115118.1 coordinate 5,480, forward strand.
CTCCAGGGGCCCAACCCTGGGGGCCCCAACACCAGCTCCAGGGGCCCAAACCCTGGGGGCCCCAACACCAACTCCAGGGGCCCAACCCCTGGGGGCCCGAACCATAGCTCCAGGGGCCCAACCCCTGGGGGCCCCAACACCAGCTCCAGGGGCCCAAACCCTGGGGGCCCCAACACCAACTCCAGGGGCCCAACCCTGGGGGCCCGAACCATAGCTCCAGGGGCCCAACCCCTGGGGGCCCCAACACCAGCTCCAGGGGCCCAAACCCTGGGGCCCCAACACCAGCTCCAGGGGCCCAAACCCTGGGGGCCCCAACACAACTCCAGGGGCCCAAACCCTGGGGGCCCCAACACCAGCTCCAGGGGCCCAACCCCTGGGGGCCCGAACCATAGCTCCAGGGGCCCAACCCCTGGGGGCCCCAACACCAGCTCCAGGGGCCCAAACCCTGGGGGCCCCAACACCAACTCCAGGGGCCCAACCCCTGGGGGCCCGAACCATAGCTCCAGGGGCCCAACCCCTGGGGGCCCCAACACCAGCTCCAGGGGCCCAAACCCTGGGGCCCCAACACCAACTCCAGGGGCCCAACCCCTGGGGGCCCGAACCATAGCTCCAGGGGCCCAACCCCTGGGGGCCCCAACACCAGCTCCAGGGGCCCAAACCCTGGGGGCCCCAACACCAACTCCAGGGGCCCAAACCCTGGGGGCCCAACACCAGCTCCAGGGGCCCAACCCTGGGGCCCCAACACCAGCTCCAGGGGCCCAACCCCTGGGGGCCCCAACACCAGCTCCAGGGGCCCAACCCCTGGGGGCCCCAACACCAGCTCCAGGGGCCCAACCCCTGGGGGCCCCAACACCAGCTCCAGGGGCCCAAACCCTGGGGGCCCCAACACCAACTCCAGGGGCCCAACCCCTGGGGGCCCGAACCATAGCTCCAGGGGCCCAACCCTGGGGGCCCCAACACCAGCTCCAGGGGCCCAAACCCTGGGGGCCCCAACACCAACTCCAGGGGCCCAAACCCTGGGGGCCCGAACCATAGCTCCAGGGGCCCAACCCCTGGGGGCCCCAACACCAGCTCCAGGGGCCCAACCCCTGGGGGCCCCAACACCAACTCCAGGGGCCCAAACCCTGGGGGCCCCAACCATAGCTCCAGGGGCCCAACCCCTGGGGGCCCCAACACCAACTCCAGGGGCCCAACCCCTGGGGGCCCGAACCATAGCTCCAGGGGCCCAACCCCTGGGGGCCCCAACACCAGCTCCAGGGGCCCAAACCCTGGGGGCCCCAACACCAACTCCAGGGGCCCAACCCCTGGGGGCCCGAACCATAGCTCCAGGGGCCCAACCCCTGGGGGCCCCAACACCAGCTCCAGGGGCCCAACCCCTGGGGGCCCCAACACCAACTCCAGGGGCCCAACCCCTGGGGGCCCCAACACCAGCTCCAGGGGCCCAAACCCTGGGGGCCCAACAACAACTCCAGGGGCCCAACCCCTGGGGGCCCGAACCATAGCTCCAGGGGCCCAACCCCTGGGGGCCCCAACACCAGCTCCAGGGGCCCAAACCCTGGGGGCCCCAACACCAACTCCAGGGGCCCAACCCCTGGGGCCCCAACACCAGCTCCAGGGGCCCAACCCCTGGGGGCCCGAACCATAGCTCCAGGGGCCCAAACCCTGGGGGCCCCAACACCAGCTCCAGGGGCCCAAACCCTGGGGGCCCCAACACCAACTCCAGGGGCCCAACCCCTGGGGGCCCGAACCATAGCTCCAGGGGCCCAACCCCTGGGGGCCCCAACACCAGCTCCAGGGGCCCAAACCCTGGGGGCCCAACACCAGCTCCAGGGGCCCAAACCCTGGGGGCCCCAACACCAACTCCAGGGGCCCAACCCCTGGGGGCCCCAACACCAGCTCCAGGGGCCCAACCCCTGGGGGCCCGAACCATAGCTCCAGGGGCCCAACCCCTGGGGGCCCCAACACCAGCTCCAGGGGCCCAAACCCTGGGGGCCCCAACACCAACTCCAGGGGCCCAACCCTGGGGGCCCCAACACCAGCTCCAGGGGCCCAACCCCTGGGGGCCCGAACCATAGCTCCAGGGGCCCAACCCCTGGGGGCCCAACACCAGCTCCAGGGGCCCAAACCCTGGGGGCCCGAACCATAGCTCCAGGGGCCCAACCCCTGGGGGCCCGAACCATAGCTCCAGGGGCCCAAACCCTGGGGGCCCCAACACCAGCTCCAGGGGCCCAACCCCTGGGGGCCCGAACCATAGCTCCAGGGGCCCAACCCCTGGGGGCCCCAACACCAACTCCAGGGGCCCAACCCCTGGGGGCCCCAACACCAGCTCCAGGGGCCCAACCCCTGGGGGCCCGAACCATAGCTCCAGGGGCCCAACCCCTGGGGGCCCCAACACCAGCTCCAGGGGCCCAAACCCTGGGGGCCCCAACACCAGCTCCAGGGGCCCAACCCCTGGGGGCCCGAACCATAGCTCCAGGGGCCCAACACCTGGGGGCCCCAACACCAGCTCCAGGGGCCCAAACCCTGGGGGCCCCAACACCAACTCCAGGGGCCCAACCCCTGGGGGCCCCAACACCAACTCCAGGGGCCCAACCCCTGGGGGCCCCAACACCAGCTCCAGGGGCCCAAACCCTGGGGGCCCAACACAACTCCAGGGGCCCAACCCCTGGGGGCCCGAACCATAGCTCCAGGGGCCCAAACCCTGGGGGCCCAACACCAGCTCCAGGGGCCCAAACCCTGGGGGCCCCAACACCAACTCCAGGGGCCCAAACCCTGGGGGCCCCAACACCAACTCCAGGGGCCCAACCCCTGGGGGCCCGAACCATAGCTCCAGGGGCCCAACCCCTGGGGGCCCCAACACCAGCTCCAGGGGCCCAAACCCTGGGGGCCCGAACCATAGCTCCAGGGGCCAACCCCTGGGGGCCCGAACCATAACTCCAGGGGCCCAACCCCTGGGGGCCCCAACACCAACTCCAGGGGCCCAACCCCTGGGGGCCCCAACCATAGCTCCAGGGGCCCAACCCCTGGGGGCCCGAACCATAGCTCCAGGGGCCCAACCCCTGGGGGCCCCAACACCAACTCCAGGGGCCCAACCCCTGGGGGCCCCAACACCAGCTCCAGGGGCCCAACCCCTGGGGGCCCGAACCATAGCTCCAGGGGCCCAACCCCTGGGGGCCCCAACACCAGCTCCAGGGGCCCAAACCCTGGGGGCCCCAACACCAACTCCAGGGGCCCAAACCCTGGGGGCCCCAACACCAGCTCCAGGGGCCCAACCCCTGGGGGCCCGAACCATAGCTCCAGGGGCCCAAACCCTGGGGGCCCCAACACCAGCTCCAGGGGCCCAAACCCTGGGGGCCCAAACCATAGCTCCAGGGGCCCAACCCCTGGGGGCCCGAACCATAGCTCCAGGGGCCCAACCCCTGGGGGCCCCAACACCAGCTCCAGGGGCCCAAACCCTGGGGGCCCCAACACCAGCTCCAGGGGCCCAACCCCTGGGGGCCCGAACCATAGCTCCAGGGGCCCAACCCCTGGGGGCCCCAACACCAGCTCCAGGGGCCCAACCCTGGGGCCCCAACACCAACTCCAGGGGCCCAACCCCTGGGGGCCCGAACCATAGCTCCAGGGGCCCAACCCCTGGGGCCCCAACACCAGCTCCAGGGGCCCAAACCCTGGGGGCCCCAACACCAACTCCAGGGGCCCAACCCCTGGGGGCCCCAACACCAAGCTCCAGGGGCCCAACCCTGGGGGCCCCAACACCAGCTCCAGGGGCCCAAACCCTGGGGGCCCCAACACCAACTCCAGGGGCCCAACCCCTGGGGGCCCGAACCATAGCTCCAGGGGCCCAACCCCTGGGGGCCCCAACACCAGCTCCAGGGGCCCAAACCCTGGGGGCCCCAACACCAACTCCAGGGGCCCAAACCCTGGGGGCCCCAACACCAACTCCAGGGGCCCAACCCCTGGGGGCCCGAACCATAGCTCCAGGGGCCCAACCCCTGGGGGCCCCAACACCACCTCCAGGGGCCCAAACCCTGGGGGCCCACACCATAGCTCCAGGGGCCCAACCCCTGGGGGCCCCAACACCAGCTCCAGGGGCCCAAACCCTGGGGGCCCCAACACCAGCTCCAGGGGCCCAACCCCTGGGGGCCCGAACCATAGCTCCAGGGGCCCAACCCCTGGGGGCCCCAACACCAGCTCCAGGGGCCCAAACCCTGGGGGCCGAACACCAGCTCCAGGGGCCCAAACCCTGGGGGCCCCAACACCAGCTCCAGGGGCCCAACCCCTGGGGGCCCCAACACCAGCTCCAGGGGCCCAACCCCTGGGGGCCCGAACCATAGCTCCAGGGGCCCAACCCCTGGGGGCCCAACACCAGCTCCAGGGGCCCAAACCCTGGGGGCCCCAACACCAACTCCAGGGGCCCAACCCCTGGGGCCCGAACCATAGCTCCAGGGGCCCAACCCCTGGGGGCCCCAACACCAGCTCCAGGGGCCCAAACCCTGGGGGCCCCAACACCAACTCCAGGGGCCCAACCCCTGGGGGCCCGAACCATAGCTCCAGGGGCCCAACCCCTGGGGGCCCCAACACCAGCTCCAGGGGCCCAAACCCTGGGGGCCCAACACCAACTCCAGGGGCCCAAACCCTGGGGGCCCCAACACCAACTCCAGGGGCCCAACCCCTGGGGGCCCCAACACCAGCTCCAGGGGCCCAAACCCTGGGGGCCCAAACATAGCTCCAGGGGCCCAACCCCTGGGGGCCCCAACACCAGCTCCAGGGGCCCAAACCCTGGGGGCCCCAACACCAGCTCCAGGGGCCCAACCCCTGGGGGCCCGAACCATAGCTCCAGGGGCCCAAACCCTGGGGGCCCCAACACCAGCTCCAGGGGCCCAAACCCTGGGGGCCCAACACCAGCTCCAGGGGCCCAAACCCTGGGGGCCCCAACACCAACTCCAGGGGCCCAACCCCTGGGGGCCCCAACACCAGCTCCAGGGGCCCAACCCCTGGGGGCCCGAACCATAGCTCCAGGGGCCCAACCCCTGGGGGCCCCAACACCAGCTCCAGGGGCCCAAACCCTGGGGGCCCCAACACCAACTCCAGGGGCCCAAACCCTGGGGCCCCAACACCAGCTCCAGGGGCCCAACCCCTGGGGGCCCGAACCATAGCTCCAGGGGCCCAACCCCTGGGGGCCCAACACCAGCTCCAGGGGCCCAAACCCTGGGGGCCCCAACACCAACTCCAGGGGCCCAACCCCTGGGGGCCCGAACCATAGCTCCAGGGGCCCAACCCCTGGGGGCCCCAACACCAGCTCCAGGGGCCCAAACCCTGGGGCCCCAACACCAACTCCAGGGGCCCAAACCCTGGGGGCCCCAACACCAGCTCCAGGGGCCCAACCCTGGGGGCCCGAACCATAGCTCCAGGGGCCCAAACCCTGGGGGCCCCAACACCAGCTCCAGGGGCCCAAACCCTGGGGGCCCCAACACCAACTCCAGGGGCCCAACCCCTGGGGGCCCGAACCATAGCTCCAGGGGCCCAACCCCTGGGGCCCCAACACCAGCTCCAGGGGCCCAAACCCTGGGGGCCCAACACCAGCTCCAGGGGCCCAAACCCTGGGGGCCCCAACACCAACTCCAGGGGCCCAACCCCTGGGGGCCCCAACACCAGCTCCAGGGGCCCAACCCCTGGGGGCCCGAACCATAGCTCCAGGGGCCCAACCCCTGGGGGCCCCAACACCAGCTCCAGGGGCCCAAACCCTGGGGGCCCCAACACCAACTCCAGGGGCCCAACCCCTGGGGGCCCGAACCATAGCTCCAGGGGCCCAACCCCTGGGGGCCCCAACACCAGCTCCAGGGGCCCAAACCCTGGGGCCCCAACACCAACTCCAGGGGCCCAACCCCTGGGGGCCCGAACCATAGCTCCAGGGGCCCAACCCCTGGGGGCCCCAACACCAGCTCCAGGGGCCCAAACCCTGGGGGCCCCAACACCAACTCCAGGGGCCCAAACCCTGGGGCCCCAACACCAGCTCCAGGGGCCCAAACCCTGGGGGCCCCAACACCAACTCCAGGGGCCAAACCCTGGGGGCCCCAACACCAGCTCCAGGGGCCCAACCCCTGGGGGCCCCAACACCAGCTCCAGGGGCCCAACCCCTGGGGGCCCCAACACCAGCTCCAGGGCCCAAACCCTGGGGGCCCCAACACCAGCTCCAGGGGCCCAACCCCTGGGGGCCCGAACCATAGCTCCAGGGGCCCAACCCCTGGGGGCCCCAACACCAGCTCCAGGGGCCCAAACCCTGGGGGCCCAACACCAACTCCAGGGGCCCAAACCCTGGGGGCCCCAACACCAACTCCAGGGGCCCAACCCCTGGGGGCCCCAACACCAGCTCCAGGGGCCCAAACCCTGGGGGCCCAACCATAGCTCCAGGGGCCCAACCCCTGGGGGCCCCAACACCAGCTCCAGGGGCCCAAACCCTGGGGGCCCCAACACCAGCTCCAGGGGCCCAACCCCTGGGGGCCCGAACCATAGCTCCAGGGGCCCAAACCCTGGGGGCCCCAACACCAGCTCCAGGGGCCCAAACCCTGGGGGCCCAACACCAGCTCCAGGGGCCCAAACCCTGGGGGCCCCAACACCAGCTCCAGGGGCCCAACCCCTGGGGGCCCCAACACCAGCTCCAGGGGCCCAACCCCTGGGGGCCCGAACCATAGCTCCAGGGGCCCAACCCCTGGGGGCCCCAACACCAGCTCCAGGGGCCCAAACCCTGTAGCCCCAACACCAACTCCAGGGGCCCAACCCCTGGGGGCCCGAACCATAGCTCCAGGGGCCCAACCCCTAGGGGCCCCAACACCAGCTCCAGGGGCCCAACCCTGGGGGCCCCAACACCAACTCCAGGGGCCCAACCCCTGGGGGCCCGAACCATAGCTCCAGGGGCCGAACCCCTGGGGGCCCCAACACCAGCTCCAGGGGCCCAACTTCTGGGGGCCCCAACACCAACTCCAGGGGCCCAATCCCTGGGGGCTCCAACACCAGCTCCAGGGGCCCAAACCCTGGGGGCCCCAACACCAACTCCAGGGGCCCAACCCCTGGGGGCCTGAACCATAGCTCCAGGGGCCCAACCCCTGGGGGCCCCAACACCAGCTCCAGGGGCCCAAACCCTGGGGGCCCCAACACCAACTCCAGGGGCCGAAACCCTGGGGGCCCCAACACCAGCTCCAGGGGTCCAACCCCTGGGGGCCCGAACCATAGCTCCAGGGGCCCAAACCCTGGGGGCCCCAACACCAGCTCCAGGGGCCCAAACGCTAGGGGCCCCAACACCAACTCCAGGGGCCCAGCCCCTGGGGGCCCGAACCATACCTCCAGGGTCCCATCCCCTGGGGGCCCCAACACCAGCTCCAGGGTCCCAAACCCTGGGGGCCCAACACCAGCTCCAGGGGCCCAAACCGTGGGGGCCCCAACACCAACTCCAGGGGCCCAACCCCTGGGGGCCCCAACACCAGCTCCAGGGGCCCAACCCCTGGGGGCCCGAACCATAGCTCCAGGGGCCCAACCCCTGGGGGCCCCAAAACCAGCTCCAGGGGCCCAAACCCTGGTGGCCCCAACACCAACTCCAGGGGCCCAACCCCTGGGGGCCCGAACCATAGCTCCAGGGGCCCAAACCCTGGGGGCACAACACCAGCTCCAGGGGCCCAAACCGTGGGGGCCCCAACACCAACTCCAGGGGCCCAACCCCTGGGGGCCCCAACACCAGCTCCAGGGGCCCAAACCCTGGGGGCCCCAACACCAACTCCAGGGTCCCAAACCCTAGGGGCCCAACACCAGCTCCAGGGGCCCAAACCGTGGGAGCCCCAACACCAACTCCAGGGGCCCAACCCCTGGGGGCCCCAACACCAGCTCCAGGGGCCGAAACCCTGGGGGCCCCAACACCAACTCCAGGGGCCCAACCCCTGGGGGCCCGAACCATAGCTCCAGGGGCCCAACCCCTAGGGGCCCCAACACCAGCTCCAGGGGCCCAAACCCTGGGGGCCCGAACACCAACTCCAGGGGCCCAACCCCTGGGGGCCCGAACCATAGCTCCAGGGGCCCAACCCCTAGGGGCCCCAACACCAGCTCCAGGGGCCCAAACGCTAGGGGCCCCAACACCAGCTCCAGGGGCCCAGCCCCTGGCGGCCCGAACCATACCTCCAGGGGCCCAACCCCTGGGGGCCCCAACACCAGCTCCAGGGGCCCAAACCCTGGGGGCCCCAACACCAACTCCAGGGTCCCAAACCCTAGGGGCCCAACACCAGCTCCAGGGGCCCAAACCGTGGGAGCCCCAACACCAACTCCAGGGGCCCAACCCCTGGGGGCCCCAACACCAGCTCCAGGGACCCAAACCCTGGGGGCCCCAACACCAACTCCAGGGGCCCAACCCCTGGGGGCCCGAACCATAGCTCCAGGGGCCCAACCCCTAGGGGCCCCAACACCAGCTCCAGGGGCCCAAACCTTGGGGGCCCCAACACCAACTCCAGGGGCCCAAACACTGGGGGCCCCAACACCAGCTCCAGGGGCCCAAACCCTGGGGGCCCCAACAACAACTCCAGGGGCCCAACCCCTGGGGGCCTGAACCATAGCTCCAGGGGCCCAACCCCTGGGGGCCCCAACACCAGCTCCAGGGGCCCAAACCCTGGGGGCCCCAACAACAACTCCAGGGGCCCAAACCCTAGGGGCCCAACACCAGCTCCAGGGGCCCAAACCGTGGGAGCCCCAACACCAGCTCCAGGGGCCCAACCCCTGGGGGCCCCAACACCAGCTCCAGGGGCCCAACCCCTGGGGGCCCCAACACCAGCTCCAGGGGCCGAAACCCTGGGTGCCCCAACACCAGCTCCAGGGGCCCAACCCCTGGGGGCCCGAACCATAGCTCCAGGGGCCCAAGCCCTAGGGGCCCCAACACCAGCTTCAGGGGCCCAAACCCTGGGGCCCCAACACCAACTCCAGGGGCCCAAACCCTGGGGGCCCGAACCATAGCTCCAGGGGCCCAACCCCTGGGGGCCCCAACACCAGCTCCACCGGCCCAACTTCTGGGGGCCCCAACACCAACTCCAGGGGCTCAATCCCTGGGGGCCCTAACCATAGCTCCAGGGACCCAACCCCTGGGGGCCCCAACACCAACTCCAGGGGCCCAACCCCTGGGGGCCCGAACCATAGCTCCAGGGGCCCAACCCCTAGGGGCCCCAACACCAGCTCCAGGGGCCCAAACCCTGGGGGCCCCAACACCAACTCCAGGGGCCCAATCCCTGGGGGCCCGAACCATAGCTCCAGGGGCCCAACCCCTGGGGGCCCCAACACCAGCTCCAGGGGCCCAACTTCTGGGGGCCCCAACACCAACTCCAGGGGCCCAATCCCTGGGGGCCCCAACACCAGCTCCAGGGGCCCAAACCCTGGGGGCCCCAACAACAACTCCAGGGGCCCAACCCCTGGGGGCCTGAACCATAGCTCCAGGGGCCCAACCCCTGGGGGCCCCAACACCAGCTCCAGGGCCCAAACCCTGGGGGCCCCAACACCAACTCCAGGGGCCGAATCCCTGGGGGCCCCAACACCAGCTCCAGGGGTCCAACCCCTGGGGGCCCGAACCATAGCTCCAGGGGCCCAAACCCTGGGGGCCCCAACACCAGCTCCAGGGGCCCAAACGCTAGGGGCCCCAACACCAACTCCAGGGGCCCAGCCCCTGGGGGCCCGAACCATACCTCCAGGGGCCCAACCCCTGGGGGCCCCAACACCAGCTCCAGGGTCCCAAACCCTGGGGGCCCAACACCAGCTCCAGGGGCCCAAACCGTGGGGGCCCCAACACCAACTCCAGGGGCCCAACCCCTGGGGGCCCCAACACCAGCTCCAGGGGCCCAACCCCTGGGGGCCCGAACCATAGCTCCAGGGGCCCAACCCCTGGGGGCCCCAACACCAGCTCCAGGGGCCCAAACCCTGGGGGCCCCAACACCAACTCCAGGGACCCAAACTCTGGGGGCCCCAACACCAGCTCCAGGGGCCCAACCCCTGGGGGCCCGAACCATAGCTCCAGGGGCTCAACTCCTGGGGACCCCAACACCAGCTGCAGGGGCCCAAACCCTGGGTGACCGAACCATAGCTCCAGGGGCCCAACCCCTGGGGGCCCGAACCATAGCTCCAGGGGCCCAAACCCTGGGAGCCCCAACACCAGCTCCAGGGGCCCAACCCCTGGAGGCCCGAACCATAGCTCCAGGGGCCCAACCCCTGGGGGCCGCAACACCAACTACAGGGGCCCAACCCCTGGGGGCCCCAACACCAGCTCCAGGGGCCCAACCCCTGGGGGCCCGAACCATAGCTCCAGGGGCCCAACCCCGGGGGGGCCCAACCCCAGCTCCAGGGTCCCAACCTCTGGGGGCCCCAACACTAACTCCAGGGGCCCAACCCCTGGGGGCCCGAACCATAGCTCCAGGGGACCAACACCTGGGGGCCCCAACACCGGCTCCAGGGGCCCAAACCCTGGGAGCCCCAAAACCAACTCCAGGGGCCCAACTTCTGGGGGCCCCAACACCAACTCCAGGGGCCCAATCCCTGGGGGCCCCAACACCAGCTCCAGGGGCCCAAACCCTGGGGGCCTCAACAACAACTCCAGGGGCCCAACCCCTGGGGGCCCGAACCATAGCTCCAGGGGCCCAATCCCTGGGGGCACCAACCCCAGCTCCAGGGGCCCAAACCCTGGGGGCCCCAACACCAACTCCAGGGGCCGAAACCCTGGGGGCCCCAACACCAACTCCAGGGGCCCAACCCCTGGGGGCCCGAACCATAGCTCCAGGGGCCCAACCCCTGGGGGCCCCAACACCAGCTCCAGGGGCCCAAACCATGGGGGCCCGAACCATAGCTCCAGGGGCCCAACCCCTGGGGGCCCGAACCAAAACTCCAGGGGCCCAACCCCTGGGGGCCCCAACACCAACTCCAGGGGCCCAAACCCTGGGGGCCCCAACACCAGCTCCAGGGGCCCAAACCCTGGGGGCCCCAACACCAACTCCAGGGGCCGAAACCCTGGTGGCCCCAACACCAACTCCAGGGGCCCAACCCCTGCGGGCCCGAACCATAGTTCCAGGGGCCCAACCCCTGGGGGCCCCAACACCAGCTCCAGGGTCCCAAACCCTGGGGGACCACACCATAGCTCCAGGGGCCCAACCCCTGGGGGCCCCAACATCAGCTCTAGGGGCCCAAACCCTGGGGGCCCCAACACCAGCTCCAGGGGCCCAACCCCTGGGGGCCCGAACCATAGCTCCAGGGGCCCAACCCCTGGGGGCCCCAACACCAGCTCCAGGGGCCCAAACCCTGGGGGCCCCATCAGCAACTCCAGGGGCCCAACCCCAGGGGGCCCGAACCATAGCTCCAGGGGCCCAACCCCTAGGGGCCCCAACACCAGCTCCAGGGGCCCAAACCCTGGGGGCCCCAACACCAACTCCAGGGGCCCAACCCCTGGGGGCCCGAACCATAGCTCCAGGGGCCCAACCCCTGGGGGCCCCAACACCAGCTCCAGGGGCCCAAACCCTGGTGGCCCCATCACCAACTCCAGGGGCCCAACCCCAGGGGGCCCGAACCATAGCTCCAGGGGCCCAACCCCTAGGGGCCCCAACACCAGCTCCAGGGGCCCAACCCCTGGGGGACCCAACACCAACTCCAGGGGCCGAAACCCTGGGGGCCCCAACACCAACTCTAGGGGCCCAACCCCTGGGGGCCCCAACACCAGCTCCAGGGGCCCAAACCCTGGGGGACCAAACCATAGCTCCAGGGGCCCAACCCCTGCGGGCCCCAACACCAGCTCCAGGGGCCCAAACCCTGGTGGCCCCAACACCAACTCCAGGGGCCCAACCCCTGGGGGCCCGAACCATAGCTCCAGGGGCCCAACCCCTAGGGGCCCCAACACCAGCTCCAGGGGCCCAAACCCTGGGGGCCTCAACACCAACTCCAGGGGCCCAACCCCTGGGGGCCCGAACCATAGCTCCAGGGGCCCAACCCCTGGGGGCCCCAACACCAGCTCCAGGGGCCCAACTTCTGGGGGCCCCAACACCAACTCCAGGGGCCCAATCCCTGGGGGCTCCAACACCAGCTCCAGGGGCCCAAACCCTGGGGGCCCCAACAACAACTCCAGGGGCCCAACCCCTGGGGGCCTGAACCATAGCTCCAGGGGCCCAACCCCTGGGGGCCCCAACACCAGCTCCAGGGGCCCAAACCCTGGGGGCCCCAACACCAACTCCAGGGGCCGAAACCCTGGGGGCCCCAACACCAGCTCCAGGGGCCCAACCCCTGGGGGCCCGAACCATAGCTCCAGGGGCCCAAACCCTGGGGGCCCCAACACCAGCTCCAGGGGCCCAAACGCTAGGGGCCCCAACACCAACTCCAGGGGCCCAGCCCCTGGGGGCCCGAACCATACCTCCAGGGTCCCAACCCCTGGGGGCCCCAACACCAGCTCCAGGGTCCCAAACCCTGGGGGCCCAACACCAGCTCCAGGGGCCCAAACCGTGGGGGCCCCAACACCAACTCCAGGGGCCCAACCCCTGGGGGCCCCAACACCAGCTCCAGGGGCCCAACCCCTGGGGGCCCGAACCATAGCTCCAGGGGCCCAACCCCTGGGGGCCCCAACACCAGCTCCAGGGGCCCAAACCCTGGTGGCCCCAACACCAACTCCAGGGGCCCAACCCCTGGGGGCCCGAACCATAGCTCCAGGGGCCCAACCCCTAGGGGCCCCAAAACCAGCTCCAGGGGCCCAAACGCTAGGGGCCCCAACACCAACTCCAGGGGCCCAGCCCCTGGGGGCCCGAACCATACCTCCAGGGGCCCAACCCCTGGGGGCCCCAACACCAGCTCCAGGGGCCCAAACCCTGGGGGCCCCAACACCAACTCCAGGGTCCCAAACCCTAGGGGCCCAACACCAGCTCCAGGGGCCCAACCCCTGGGGGCCCCAACACCAGCTCCATTGGCCGAAACCCTGGGGGCCCCAACACCAACTCCAGGGGCCCAACCCCTGGGGGCCCGAACCATAGCTCCAGGGGCCGAAGCCCTAGGGGCCCCAACACCAGCTTCAGGGGCCCAAACCCTGGGGCCCCAACACCAACTCCAGGGGCCCAAACCCTGGGGGCCCGAACCATAGCTCCAGGGGCCCAACCCCTGGGGGCCCCAACACCAGCTCCACCGGCCCAACTTCTGGGGGCCCCAACACCAACTCCAGGGGCCCAATCGCTGGGGGCCCCAACACCAACTCCAGGGGCCCAACCCCTGGGGGCCCGAACCATAGCTCCAGGGGCCCAACCCCTGGGGGCCCCAACACCAGCTCCAGGGGCCCAACTTCTGGGGGCCCCAACACCAACTCCAGGGGCCCAATCCCTGGGGGCCCCAACACCAGCTCCAGGGGCCCAAACCCTGGGGGCCCCAACAACAACTCCAGGGGCCCAACCCCTGGGGGCCTGAACCATAGCTCCAGGGGCCCAACCCCTGGGGGCCCCAACACCAGCTCCAGGGGCCCAAACCCTGGGGGCCCCAACACCAACTCCAGGGGCCCAACCCCTGGGGGCCCCAACACCAGCTCCAGGGGCCCAACCCCTGGGGGCCCCAACACCAGCTCCAGGGGCCGAAACCCTGGGGGCCCCAACACCAACTCCAGGGGCCCAACCCCTGGGGGCCCGAACCATAGCTCCAGGGGCCCAAGCCCTAGGGGCCCCAACACCAGCTTCAGGGGCCCAAACCCTGGGGCCCCAACACCAACTCCAGGGGCCCAAACCCTGGGGGCCCGAACCATAGCTCCAGGGGCCCAACCCCTGGGGGCCCCAACACCAGCTCCACCGGCCCAACTTCTGGGGGCCCCAACACCAGCTCCAGGGGCCCAACCCCTGGGGGCCCCAACATCAGCTCTAGGGGCCCAAACCCTGGGGGCCCCAACACCAGCTCCAGGGGCCCAACCCCTGGGGGCCCGAACCATAGCTCCAGGGGCCCAACCCCTGGGGGCCCCAACACCAGCTCCAGGGGCCCAAACCCTGGGGGCCCCATCAGCAACTCCAGGGGCCCAACCCCAGGGGGCCCGAACCATAGCTCCAGGGGCCCAACCCCTAGGGGCCCCAACACCAGCTCCAGGGGCCCAAACCCTGGGGGCCCCAACACCAACTCCAGGGGCCCAACCCCTGGGGGCCCGAACCATAGCTCCAGGGGCCCAACCCCTGGGGGCCCCAACACCAGCTCCAGGGGCCCAAACCCTGGGGGCCCCATCACCAACTCCAGGGGCCCAACCCCAGGGGGCCCGAACCATAGCTCCAGGGGCCCAACCCCTGGGGGCCCCAACACCAGCTCCAGGGGCCCAACCCCTGGGGGACCCAACACCAACTCCAGGGGCCGAAACCCTGGGGGCCCCAACACCAACTCCAGGGGCCCAACCCCTGGGGGCCCCAACACCAGCTCCAGGGGCCCAAACCCTGGGGGACCAAACCATAGCTCCAGGGGCCCAACCCCTGCGGGCCCCAACACCAGCTCCAGGGGCCCAAACCCTGGTGGCCCCAACACCAACTCCAGGGGCCCAACCCCTGGGGGCCCGAACCATAGCTCCAGGGGCCCAACCCCTAGGGGCCCCAACACCAGCTCCAGGGGCCCAAACCCTGGGGGCCTCAACACCAACTCCAGGGGCCCAACCCCTGGGGGCCCGAACCATAGCTCCAGGGGCCCAACCCCTGGGGGCCCCAACACCAGCTCCAGGAGCCCAAATCCTGGGGGCCCCAACACCAACTCCAGGGGCCCAATCCCTGGGGGCTCCAACACCAGCTCCAGGGGCCCAAACCCTGGGGGCCCCAACAACAACTCCAGGGGCCCAACCCCTGGGGGCCCGAACCATAGCTCCAGGGGCCCAACCCCTGGGGGCCCCAACACCAGCTCCAGGGGCCCAAACCCTGGGGGCCCCAACACCAACTCCAGGGGCCGAAACCCTGGGGGCCCCAACACCAGCTCCAGGGGCCCAACCCCTGGGGGCCCGAACCATAGCTCCAGGGGCCCAAACCCTGGGGGCCCCAACACCAGCTCCAGGGGCCCAAACGCTAGGGGCCCCAACACCAACTCCAGGGGCCCAGCCCCTGGGGGCCCGAACCATACCTCCAGGGTCCCAACCCCTGGGGGCCCCAACACCAGCTCCAGGGTCCCAAACCCTGGGGGCCCAACACCAGCTCCAGGGGCCCAAACCGTGGGGGCCCCAACACCAACTCCAGGGGCCCAACCCCTGGGGGCCCCAACACCAGCTCCAGGGGCCCAACCCCTGGGGGCCCGAACCATAGCTCCAGGGGCCCAACCCCTGGGGGCCCCAACACCAGCTCCAGGGGCCCAAACCCTGGTGGCCCCAACACCAACTCCAGGGGCCCAACCCCTGGGGGCCCGAACCATAGCTCCAGGGGCCCAACCCCTAGGGGCCCCAAAACCAGCTCCAGGGGCCCAAACGCTAGGGGCCCCAACACCAACTCCAGGGGCCCAGCCCCTGGGGGCCCGAACCATACCTCCAGGGGCCCAACCCCTGGGGGCCCCAACACCAGCTCCAGGGGCCCAAACCCTGGGGGCCCCAACACCAACTCCAGGGTCCCAAACCCTAGGGGCCCAACACCAGCTCCAGGGGCCCAACCCCTGGGGGCCCCAACACCAGCTCCAGGGGCCCAACCCCTGGGGGCCCCAACACCAGCTCCAGGGGCCGAAACCCTGGGGGCCCCAACACCAACTCCAGGGGCCCAACCCCTGGGGGCCCGAACCATAGCTCCAGGGGCCGAAGCCCTAGGGGCCCCAACACCAGCTTCAGGGGCCCAAACCCTGGGGCCCCAACACCAACTCCAGGGGCCCAAACCCTGGGGGCCCGAACCATAGCTCCAGGGGCCCAACCCCTGGGGGCCCCAACACCAGCTCCACCGGCCCAACTTCTGGGGGCCCCAACACCAACTCCAGGGGCCCAATCGCTGGGGGCCCCAACACCAACTCCAGGGGCCCAACCCCTGGGGGCCCGAACCATAGCTCCAGGGGCCCAAGCCCTGGGGGCCCCAACACCAGCTCCAGGGGCCCAACTTCTGGGGGCCCCAACACCAACTCCAGGGGCCCAATCCCTGGGGGCCCCAACACCAGCTCCAGGGGCCCAAACCCTGGGGGCCCCAACAACAACTCCAGGGGCCCAACCCCTGGGGGCCTGAACCATAGCTCCAGGGGCCCAACCCCTGGGGGCCCCAACACCAGCTCCAGGGGCCCAATCCCTGGGGGCCCCAACACCTACTCCAGGGGCCCAACCCCTGGGGGCCCCAACACCAGCTCCAGGGGCCCAACCCCTGGGGGCCCCAACACCAGCTCCAGGGGCCGAAACCCTGGGGGCCCCAACACCAACTCCAGGGGCCCAACCCCTGGGGGCCCGAACCATAGCTCCAGGGGCCCAAGCCCTAGGGGCCCCAACACCAGCTTCAGGGGCCCAAACCCTGGGGCCCCAACACCAACTCCAGGGGCCCAAACCCTGGGGGCCCGAACCATAGCTCCAGGGGCCCAACCCCTGGGGGCCCCAACACCAGCTCCACCGGCCCAACTTCTGGGGGCCCCAACACCAACTCCAGGGACCCAACCCCTGGGGGCCCCAACACCAACTCCAGGGGCCCAACCCCTGAGCGCCCGAACCATAGCTGTAGAGGCCTAACCCCTGGGGGCCCCAACCCCAGATCTAGGGGCCCAACCGCTTTGGGACCGAACCCCGCAATAGGGACCTACCCCCTGGGGCCCCAACCGTAGCTCCAGGGTCTCAACCCGTGCGGGCCCCAACCGTGGCCCCGGAGAACCATGAGTAGTAATAAGCTCGATAGTACTCATCACCATGCAATTTTGACACGTTTCCACGGCACTTTTTGGGCTTATGTCCGGCTTCCCACCCTCCATTTCCGTTGGCTCCGTAGACTATTCTGAAAAAAATGGGCGTGTATGTGTTTGACTAGGGGAAGTGTTGTGTAGTTTTGTGCTTGATGACATGAATAAAAGGTGTATTAAATATCAGGGTGTATTAATAAAAAAGTTAAATAATATTGTAATCTAGGTTTATAAAGGGAATTTTCTAAGGCAAAACCTGTTTGGTAAGCACAGCATAAAAACTTTTTTTAAAAGTGTCTAAGAAAAATACAATAAAGCTTACGGTAAACTTAAAAAAAGTTTACCTTTGCAGTCTTTTTGTAAAACCAGGTAGCTTTTTTGGTTTAACCTTAGTAAATAAAACACATTAAAACTAAATAATACCAATGTAGATTAAGAAAAAACGAAGTT
The DNA here is from genome assembly GCF_025201925.1 of Gopherus flavomarginatus. Lineage (NCBI taxonomy): Eukaryota > Metazoa > Chordata > Testudines > Testudinidae > Gopherus > Gopherus flavomarginatus. The sequence goes on from NW_026115118.1 coordinate 22,754, forward strand.
TAAAAGGAAAATTGACAAAGGCAAAGCCTGTTTTGTAAGCACGGGGTAAAAAAGTATTTAGACTATTCAATATCATTGCAGATTAAGAGGAAAGATCAAAGATAGACAGCACATGGCGGAATCAGAATGAGACAGAGAGAGAAGCAGGCAGAGTCTGTTTAGTAAGCACAGGGTAAAAAAGAATTCAGAATCAGGGCGGTTTACAAGACAAGAAAAGCGAAGAGAGAGTCCAATTTGCAAAGAGCAAAAACAGAGAACACATGGTAGGATTAAAGAGAAAGAGAGAGAATTGTTACCTTTTCCCGTCTTTCTGCAGCTTTCCGGGTTCAAACCCTCTTAGGCTCGTTATCACCGCCTTTGGATCGGACCAATCAGAGGTAGTTTTACAACAGCGTCATAGAATTCATTTTCCTGAACCAAACCTAGTGTCTCAAGACTTTAAGCAAGAGCCAGCTCCCCCTCTTTCCACCCTTCCTAGTATCTGTTTTTTCTTATCTAAAGAAACAGACCCGCAGCATTTTCCCACCAAGTAGCCCTTTTACAAAAATGTTTTTAAAACGCGCAAGCTTTTCGTAATACACCCTTTTTTAAAGTTTTTCCCTAGGTTTTAAACTAATTGGGTTTTTTTTGTTTTTCTTTTTATAGTAAAAACAATGTGAAAGTCGGGCAAAGCACCTGTTAGTAAAGGAGCCTCTGTGAGCAGTGGGTCAGAGATGAGAAGGCTGCTTCTTTCCCAAACTTTTTAACAAACACAAGTTACAATTACATTAAGTTTTGCAAAGGGATAATGACTCGAAAGACAAACCTAAGCCACAACCCTTTTGTATCTGTTGTAATAAAAAATTATGCAGAAGCAACCTAGATTTTTTTTTTAGTAACAGGCGGTTTATAGTCCCCATATTTAGGATACCGGCGGGTTAGAGAGAAGATTGCTTTTTTCCCCACTTTTTAACAAATAAGGTTGAAAAGGAAACCTGAAGACCCATAGCCTTTATTTAGGAATAGGTGTTTTAATAACATGTAAGTGTGCAAAAACATTTTAGTGTGATAAAACTAATGCGCTGTAATAAAAAAGGTTTGTTTTTTTTTAATTTTAGGCTAACCCGGGCCATTTTATAGTAAAAACAGCAGGCTCTTGCAGCAGCTCTTAGCAAAAACAGCCTCTGTAAGTCAGTAAATTTTAAAAAAAAGAACAAAACATAACAAGGTCTTCTTTTAAAGCAAAAGAACCCCCAAAACAGGTATTAAGAAGCATACTAATTTACTATAAAAACTAAGCTTTTTAACCATTAAAGTTTAAAAGCTAAAGTGTGTAGCCAAAAACCTTCCCGCGTTTTTTAAAAAACCCACTAAGACAACTCCCCCTCCGCTCTTAGCTAAACAGCCAGAGCCTTCGGCTTTTTTTTAACCCTGTAACAAAACCTAAAAACCGTTTTAAAATATGTTTTAAAGAGATATATAATTTTTTTAACTTACTAACAATGTAAAATAAGTTGTGTAAAAGTTTAACGTGGTTTATTTTTAAATTAGCAGTTTTGTTTTAAAAACTAAGGCCATAAAACAAATTAAAGAAATACAGATTGCAGTTTTAAAAATGTTTTTGGTTACAACGGTGTAAATGGGTACATTACCATTTAAAAAAGGCTTTTTATTAACTGTTTAAACACATTTACTATAAAAAAATAACATTTTTAGCCATTAAAGCTAAAGCATGTTGGCAGTCTGGGGACCGACACCCACCTTTTTTCCTAGAAAAGTGCCCTTTACGCACCCTGTTTTTTTAAAGAAACGCCTTTTTAAATATTAATTTTGGGGGGGGTGGAGGGCAAAACCTTTTTTTAAAAACAGGTTTAAACCTATAAATAGAGGAACAAAAAACTTAACAAGACTGTTAAAGAAATATTGCTAATACAAGACTTTGACCGTTATGGGGAGCAACCACATGGTAAGAAACCTTACTATAATTTGCGTGGGTCGTCAAGGTATTATACTAGCGTTATGCTCACTTAAAAGGCAATATTTTTTCTTTTAAATAGGACGAGGCCTTTTTTCTTGACATTTCAGATGCCGCGCTACAAGCTTTAAACTTTGGTAAGCTAATTAATATGCTACACAAGAATAATTTATTTTTAAGATAAAAGGTTTTAAAAAAATTTATTTTTTTAATTTAGAACAAGATGGAAGTCAAAACCACCCAATAGTTTTCCTGAAATTACAGAAGAAGGTGTGAACTGTTTTTCAAATATGTGTTTTTTAAAATAAAAAAATCTGTAGTTGGAAATAGTGTGCATTTTAGGGGCTTGAAAACCCTTAAAGCTTTTATTGTACAAAAGTTGCCGTTCTACCGCCCCTGCGTGGTGTAAACTATAATTTAAACGCGGTTTTTAGCCCGCTTATTGCAAAAACGTTTTTAAAATATAAATTTTTGGGGAACAGCTTTGTTGTTGTTAGTTAAAAAAAAGCCGTGCTAAAAACATTCTGTTTATGTGTATCAGCAGACTCATCAAGCGTTATTCCTCAAGAAGAAATGTTGAAGGTGAGCGCGCTTAAAGAGGCCAAGAAATTTCCCTTTGAGGCAGCTGCAGTTGGAAGCAAGCGCATTAAGCACAGCGATTTTGAACAGCCCTGCGCGTCCAAATCTCTTATTGCACAAAACCAGCCGGCACTAAAAAAGGCCAAAAAGTCTACCTCTAAAACAGCATTCGTTTTCAGGGAGGGGGGGAAAGGGGCTCAGACCCCCCTCCAAGCTTTTGAACCACCCAAAGCTACCTCTACAACTTCCAGGAACCATGGTAAGCGAGGCAGAGGAGTTAAAGCCCCTAGTTTTCAACAGACCTTTGCCTCCCCGACCCAAAACAATTAGCTTTAAAAACAAACAACTCTGTGGAAGCAACCATGTTTACGCGTGGTTTGAGCAGGGTGAAGAAGTTAATCCCCCGGGTTTTGAAACCCGCAAAACCCTTGCCAGAAATAAGAATGTTCCTGGGGGCTGGCTGCATCTGTTGCTGCTTTTAACTAGCTGTTTAGTGTTTGTACATCTCTAAAGCGTTTAATAGATAAAAAAGTTTTCAAAGCTAATTCTTGAGGTATTTCAAAAACAAAATTTTCCAGAAGAAAGGGTGGTTTTTAGACCAAAAAATAGCAGATACGCGGGCACTAATTAAAAAAGTGGAAAGTGCGATAAAGGGGGAAGGAAGAGGCTGACTGCACATGAAACCTAAAAATGAAAAGAGGGGTAGGGAAAAAAACGGAAAAAATCTAAAATAGTAAGAAGGCTTTTGGCCAAAAACATAAAAAAAACCAAAGCTATTTTAAAAAACAACCCCCCCAACCAAGAAAGGGAAATAGACCCTCCCACCCCTTCTTCTTCTGAAAGTCCAGATTCCCCCGCTCCTGATACACCACCACAGGTGTATTTGGAGCGTGTAAGATACTGGATAAGACCCCGAAGGAAGTTTAAGGCTTATGACTATTTTGAAGAATTTCGTTTTGCTAATTTGGACAGAGTAACCGGGTTCACAGAAACCATGATGGCCATCGACATCGCTTTTCAAAATTTGCTAGATGATATTCATAATCAGGTGGGCCCTGAAGAGTTTGTACAGCCACGCTTAGATGTCCCGGGGATAAATCACCAGCTCTTTTCTTTACGGAGGCCTTGGGAAAATTTAAACGACGTAGATTTTTTAAATAACATCGTTAATGTGTTGCAAAGTAACGCAGAGATTGTGTGGTCCGAAACTATACGCCTGGCTGTTACACTTATTAATAACAGGGTTGGTGGAGTTGGGTCTGTAAGACCTCTAAAAACTATTACGTGCAGTAAAATTTTTGAAAAAAAAGAAAACATTTAATTGATTTAAATAACCAGGGTGACAACCTGTCTTTTGCCGGTAGCGTGCTGGGTCTTCTATCAGATAAAAAAGTTACAGATGCCCAGCTGTTAGAGGGGGCCAAACACCTTCATCAGGAATTGGGGTTTTCGGACCAAAAAATGATTAGCTTGACAGACGAGAGCTCTTTCGAAGTGTGCTTGGGGGTAGCTATTACCGTTATGTATTATGAAAATGAAAATTGGTGTTTTTTTACAACGGGGGGTGTACAGCCTTCCCACGGCCTTTGAATTTAACGGGTGTTTTTTCACCGGTGCCCCATTTGCTATTGCGAAAATGATTACAACCCGTTGCTTAAGGCAACCCACGGACAGCTGTACAACAGAACCATCATTAAGGCTGAATTTTTAAAAAGGCAGGGGTTTGAGGTAAGGACCGTGTGGGATCACGAGTGGCAAGCCATGCTAGCAAACGATAACCGGGTGGAAAATTTTTTACGAGAAAAAAAGCTGCCACAGCCTTTGGTTCCTAGAGACGCCCTTTAGGGTGCTAGAACAAACGCCATTTACCGTTATTACAAACTGCAGCCCGGGGAGCAGGTTCATTACTACGATTTTACCAACCTCTACCCTTTTGTTAACAAAACTAAACAATATCCTGTGGGACATCCCGTTATTGTGTATGAGGGTTTGGGGGTTATCTGCATTGCCAAGGTTAAAGTGTACCCTCCAAGAGGTTTGTATTTTCCCGTGTTACCATACAAGGTTGATGGTAAACTAATGTTTCCTCTCTGCGCCCTTTGTGCAGAAACAAAACAAAAGGACCCCTGCAGGCACAGTTAGGAGGAGAGGGCTCTAGCAGGCGCTTGGTGCCCTATAGAGTTGGTGGAGGCTTTAAACGAAGGGTACAGAATCGCTGAAAGTTATGAAGTCTGGCATTTTAGCCGCTCTTCGGATGCCCTGTTTTCGGACTACATTAAAACACACCTAAGACGAAAACAAGAGGCCTCGGGGTTCCCTCACTGGTGTACGGACAAGTTTAAAAAAGAACAGTACCTTAAAGAGTACCGTGAAAAAGAAGGTGTGTGTCTGCGTCTTAAAAAAATTAAGGTAAACCCCGCAAAAAGACAAATCTCAAAGCTGTTTTTAAATTCCCTGTGGGGAAAACTTGGTCAGCGAACAAATTTGACTAATACTAGTATAGTAACAGACACTGACGAGCTCTTCATGTACGTGTTTATACCTTATAACGATGTGTCATCGTGCGAGTTTATCGAAGAGGACACAGCCGTAGTGTCTTGGAAGTACGCAAAAGAACACTGCACCCATTCCAGCAACACTAACTTGTTTATAGCGTGCTTTACCACCGCTTATACTGGGCTAGAGGTCCACTGCTTGTTAGACCGTTTACAGGAGCGGTGTCTTTATCATGATACGGAGTCTATAATTTTTGTAAGTAAAGAAGGGGAGTGAACTCCACCCCAGGGGATTATTTAGGAGATTTAGCTAGCGAAATACTCCCAGATGATCACATTGTGGAGTTTGTGTCCGCGGGACCTAAAACATACGGGTACAAACTGTCCAGCGGTAAAACCTCTATGAAATTAAAAGGAATCACACTTAACTCAGGAAACACTGAAAAAATTAATTTTGAAAGCTTAAAAAAACTCGTCTGAGATTACCCCGAGGGATAGGACCCAAAAGAAATCGTAACACAGCAGCCAGGAATCGTAAGGGTAAAAAAACACTGGTTAATAGAAACAAGGACTCAAAAAAAACCCCAAGAAGTCATTCACGACAAAGGTTTTGGAGCATGAGCTTTCGTGGGTGAATACCCACTTCCTCAGATACATGCATCTGAGGAAGTGGGTGTTCACACACGAAAGCTCATGCTCCAAAACGTCTGTTAGTTTATAAGGTGCCACAGGATTCTTTGCTGCTTTTACAGATTTACGACAAAAGAGCCCTCGAGGAGCCTTTTAAAACTTTGCCGTACGGGTATTAATAATTATGAAAACCACGTTTGTTCATCCCTTTTACTTTTTGCTCTGTCGTCCCTCAAATTCTGGAGAATCTTATTTTATAAATCAGTTGGTAGAAAATGGTCAACAAACTGTTTTCATGTATGCCTGAAAATATTGTGTGGTATTATAGCTGATGGTAACCGCTGTATACAGAGATGCTCCAAAAATTTTCATGTATTACATTTTTGAAGATTACCTAACACATTTAATGATGACCATTTATTTCGTAATAAAGTGAATGTGGTTGTTATTGATGATCTAGTGGAGTCTGCTTCTGAAAGCGCTGAAATTGAAAAAGCCTTTACAAAATACGTACACCACAAAAAATTAAGTATTCTGTACATTGTGCAAAATATGTTTTGTCAGGGAAAAAAGCCGTACAATTGATTTATATACTAAATATATGGTTCTTTTTAAAAACCCCCGCGATAAACTACAATTTTTTTGGAGGCTTCTGATCACGGTACCAAAAAACCCTTCGCGTATCTGCTGGTGGATTTAAACGTTCAGCGTCCGAAAACCTCAGGTTAAAAACAGGTCTTTTCCCCACAGACCGGCCCTATGCATACTCCTTTAAAAAAAAACCATAAAAAATAGTTACGGCATCTGACGACCTAGCAGCGGCCATTTCAGAAATAGAGCTTAACACTTTAAAAGGAAACGTTCCTCTAAAACCTCGACAAATAAGCATCCTTAAAAAAAAACCCGAAAAATTATTAAAAAGCTAAACGATAAAAAGCTATCCCTAAAAAGAAAAAGAGCTTATTGTAAAACAAACCGGTGGCTTTAATGGTCGTTTGTTAAGCTTTGCACTCCCCCTGCTGTCAAGCCTTTTAATTAACAGGTAACGGAACACACTGAAAAAACTGTACCTCGTCGGACTTCTAGCGGTGAAGAATATACGTGAACCACAACCACTCGCCAATTGGATTCAGAAATGAAAGACATTCTTCAAAGAACCGGTTTATCCGACTACGAAAAGGCTAAACTCTACGAGGGGGTCCTGCAAACATACCTGGTATTGGCCAAGCGTGGTGAAATGGAAAAGACTAAAATAAACCTCTTTTTTTTTCCCCGAGCCAGAGCAAGAGCAAGAGGAGATTCAACCTCCTAAAGTTCAGGGAGGTATATCGGACTTTCTTATTCTGGAAGTATTGGAGAGGTAAACCCTCGTTATAAAAAAAAGCTGAAATATTGTTAAATAAGCTTAAACAGCGTAAAGATGTTTCTTCTTGGGCTGATATCTGCCTCTTGTGTACCGGGGAAAAGCGATTGAGGGGTCTCACATGCTTGATATAGTCAGGGGGTAACCGGCTCTTATTCTTTCGCTAACAAGAGGACTCCTAAAGGGTGGCATGTTTTTATGAAAGCCTTGGCAGAGGTAAACGTGCCTAAGACCGTCGTAGGGCATGTTACCACTAAACAATTTTTAGAGCGCCTAAAAATAGGGCTAAAGCCTGTCAAGCCCACAAGTAGAACCACCCCTTTTAAAAACGTCCCTGTTAAAAAAACGAAAAATCGACTGGTTAAAAAGGTAAAATAAAAGACGTAAACAAAATTTTATTGGTGCACCTCTTTAAACACACGAGAAGACAAACACGTTTGAACATGTTGAAATATGTTTAAAACAGGTCTGGGCATGCCGGTCTTCTTCCTTTTACAAATTGCACCACCAAGCGGTCATTTTCCCGTAAATCATCTGTGTACAACTTTAAAATACAATCAAAAGATAAACCCTTATTACGTTGTTTAAGAAAAAAATCCAATGATAACCGCAGGTTACTGCTAGGAGGTCCTGAAGTTGTCTCTGATGAAACACAACTTTATCACAGTTACGGTTTAAAAAATTCATAATAGGCTTAGGGAAAAAGTTACTGTCTTCGGAAAAACCGCAGGAGTCAAAAACTCGCCGGGCCCCCGTTTTGGAAAATAAAGGGCCAACAAATGTTCCCCGGGTAACTTATGGGGGTGGATGTTAACAATATGCCCCAAAGGTCTTCCGGACTCAAAACCTTTCGAAAGCAATCGCTAGAAAAAGCATCTAAAAAAGAAGGGTCCTTTGATAAAATATCACGTAGTTGCACGGTGTGCATGATTACATATAGTTAAACAGAACTTTCTTCTATGATTTACTTCGAGCACGTTATCAAAAACCCCATACCCTATCATGTTAACCGTAGACGGCAAAGCCGTTGCAAACCGAATTTCCGCTCTCAGGTTTCCAGTTTTAATTGAAGAATAATGATCGGCGGACTCCTGATATGGGGTCAAATCAAAGGCGTACAGCGTATAGCCCTGGGCAAATTCATCGCCGGTTCCATTTTCAAAATCGGGTTGTAGGGGATTTGCTGGCACCTGTTCGCCATCCACATACAAGGCCACAAAATTAAGGTTATAATGTTTAAAGTTAAAAGGATTTTTAACGTAGCTGCCGCTGAAGGCGTCGTTATCTATAAAACCTACTACTAGCTGCTTGAATAGCTGTCCTAAAAGAAGGTTTTCCTGGTAACTGACACGACTGCCGGCCGGTATGCTAAACACCTTTATGCTTACCCGGTATACGGGATACTTAGCGTTGACAATTATTAAAACTTCGCCGTGCCCCAAACGAACCTCCAGGGTTACTTTTGCACGATTTAAAAGCAAAGAAACCGAAATAATGTGTACTTCATAATTCTGGTTTTCAATCCCGCTCATAAGGCAAAAAACATCTTTGCAACTTGTTAGTTTAATTTTTAAAACTACACCGTTTAGCAGTAGATTTTCTTTAAAAAAACAAATTGCGTAGCGAGGGTGTCGTGGCTTTTCGTTTAAAATTAGCTCTATTAAGGCTCTCTAAGGGTAACAATTGTTGCTCTAGCTATTAATACGATCGCCTAAAGTAACATCCAGCTGGTTAAAAAGAGTGGCGATGGGGTAGTCTATTCGGGGCACCCGGGCATCATCATCAATGTCCGACCAGTCATCTTTTATCACCTTGCAGCACACGTACAGTAGAGTGCTGTTAAGGTCTAAGTAATGATCCCCAAGCCCCGTAATAAAAAATTCAAGAGGTGCATTTACCGTAAAAGCGGTCAAAGAAGGTACCTCTACATAAAAGTTATTTTAAATACTGGTTTTTGTAGGGGCTATTTGAAATAAATCCAGTTTCGATTTTGGTGCATTCGTCAGACCCACAATGAATAAAAGCCATTTTAAAATATATCCCTTTTATCGCGGGAACGAGACGCTTCCTCTTCTTAGGAGGCCTTTTAGGTATATGGCTAAGACGTCTTCCGACAGCTTTTTTTTAATGGTCTATATGGTACCTTAAATGGCTGGTGCATCGCTGCTCTTTTTCTTCTCATTACCACTAAACCGGAACCTTCCTGTGCTCCTGTTTTGTTTTTAACTGCGCTAGACACGTGGTTTACGACATTTTTGGTTATATTTTTTGCGGCTGTTTTATATGGGGTTTAATAATGTAAAAAACCTCTTTTTAAAGGGGACACGACTTTTCTAAAAAGACTGCGAAATATGCGTTCTAAACCTATCCCGTACAAAACGAGTAATCCTTGATATCCTGCTAAGGCATAGCCAGCCTGGGCCTTGTAGTAGTTTCTATACAAAAAGGGCTCTCCATAGTTTTTCTTAGTCACAATTCTCCAGCTTCTTGGGGGCGCAAATATAGTTTAACAATTATCTTTCCAAAACTAAATGAAGCGCGCTTATTTTGATCCGTCTTTATTTCAATAGTAATGGTTCTGATGTGCTGCTTACTTAAGGGAACGTAATGCGGTTTGTCATACATTATTGTAAGAAATTCGTTGTTGCTACCGCGGATGGGAACGCAGCGCAACAGCGGCACACAGTAGTCCCCCACTAACTGATGTTCCACTATATCCGTGTACACGTATAAAGAGTTAACCACCCCGTAATGTCTGCGGGGTACTATCCTACACGGATGATTTGAAAGCATTCCCAATATTGTTGCCAATTTACCCACTGTGGAAAAAAACTACTTTCCATCGTTTGGTTTTAACTGAACGCTTCTAGTCACACGGTTGTAAATAACGTAGGTATTTGGTTTTTCGGCATCTTTGTCTATATTCTTGATGATTTCTATTAAATGGTGAATGATTGAATAATAGCCGGAATCCATGTTGTAGGTTGGAATTTTTTTCCGAGGCTAAAGTAAATGCTGTTTCGTAAAGAAGCGTGTTCCAAAAGTGACAATAATAAATTTCCGATAAAGCATCCCACCGCCTTATTAAATTTAAAGGCTTGGCTAGTTTTATTGTAAAATTGGAACTAGTATTTTCAGGAAAAACCCCCGCTCAGGCGTTGCTTGGTAAGGTCATGTAAAAACTTTTTTCCGTCATTTTTTTATTAAAGGTAGTGCACTTGAGACGCTTTAAGCCAACTATTAAATTTCTTAGGCCAGCCTTTCCATTTTACAAAAAAAATTTGTTTATTCCCTGACCTTTTTCTGCTAAAAATTTTTCTACCCTGTAAACGCAGTCCTCGTTAGGGTTTACTTTTTGTAAGTCTTCAGGATAAGAAGACAGCACGACTTCCTCCCCTTCATAATCTTGTAATGCATACACCTGTCTTTGTCCTCTTAATAAAACCCCTGAAGCGATAAATATTTCATCGGTAATGGTTTGCTGATTCCCCTTTTCAACAATGCACTTTGTTTTAGATACTATTACTTGATCCCCTTTTTTAGAAATCACACGTTGCGTCTTTATTTTAAAATTACCCCCGTAGACGGTTTTCCACAGGCTTAGCGCTTTAGCTTGTGTCAGGTCAATTGGGCGTCCTCTGTGTAGTTCTGTGTTAATTTCTGTTGTAACCCTCTATGAAGACCCGGTATGTCCAGACCTGTTTTAAGCATGTTTCAACATGTTCAAACGTGTTTATCTTGCGTGTGTTTAAAGAGGTGCACCAATAAAATTTTATTTACGTCTTTTATTTTACATTGTTAACCAGTCGATTTTTCGTTTTTTAACAGGGACGTTTTTAAAAGGGGTGGTTCTACTTGTGGCCTTGACAGGCTTTAGCCCTACTTTTAGACGCTCTAAAAATTGTTCATTGGTAACATGCCCTACGACTGTCGTAGGCACGTTTAGCTCTGCCAAGGCTTTCATAGAAACATGCCACCCTTTAGGAGTCCTCTTGTTAGCGAAAGAGTTAAGTGTGATTCTTTTTAATTTCATAGAGGTTTTACCGCTGGACAGTTTGTCCCCGCATGTTTTAGGTCCCGCGGACACAAACTCCACAATGTGATCATCTGGGGGTATTTCGCTAGTTAAATCTCCTAAATAATCCAATGGCCCCTGTTAATCCACCAAGCCCCTGTTAAAGCCCCTGTTAAAGCCCTCTCCTCCTGATTGTGCCTGCAGGGGTCCTTTTGTTTTGTTTCTGCACAAAGTGCGCACAGGGGAAACATTAGTTTACCATCAACCCTGTATTGTAACACAGGAACATACAAACCTCTTGGAGGGTACACTCTAACCTTGGCAACGCCAAAGTACTGGCAGATATCCCCAAAACCCTCATACACAGTAACGGGATGTCCTACAGGATATTGATTAGTTTTGTTAACAAAAGGGTAGAGGTTGCTAAAATCGTAGTAATGAACCGGCTCCCCGGGCTGCGGTTTGTAATAATGGTAAATGGCGTTTGTTCTAGCTCCGTAAAGGGCGTCTCTAGGAACCAAAGGTTGTGGCAGCTTTTTTTCTCGTAAAAAATTTTCCACCTGGTTATCGTTTGCTAGCATAGTCCTTACCTAAAACCCCTGGCTTTTCGAAAATTCAGCCTTAATGATGGTTCTGTTGTACAGCTGTCCGTGGGTTGCCTTAAGCAACGGGTTGTAATCATTTTCGCAATAGCAAATGGGGCACCGGTGAAAAAACACCCGTTAAATTCAAAGGCCGTGGGAAGGCTGTACACCCCCCGTTGTAAAAAAACACCAATTTTCATTTTCATAATACATAACGGTAATAGCTACCCCCAAGAACACTTCGAAAGAGCTCTCGTCTGTCAAGCTAATCATTTTTTGGTCCGAAAACCCCAATTCCTGATGAAGGTGTTTGGCCCCCTCTAACAGCTGGGCATCTGTAACTTTTTTATCTGATAGAAGACCCAGCACGCTACCGGCAAAAGACAGGTTGTCACCCTGGTTATTTAAATCAATTAAATGTTTTCTTTTTTTTCAAAAATTTTACTGCACGTAATAGTTTTTAGAGGTCTTACAGACCCAACTCCACCAACCCTGTTATTAATAAGTGTAACAGCCAGGCGTATAGTTTCGGACCACACAATCTCTGCGTTACTTTGCAACACATTAACGATGTTATTTAAAAAATCTACGTCGTTTAAATTTTCCCAAGGCCTCCGTAAAGAAAAGAGCTGGTGATTTATCCCCGGGACATCTAAGCGTGGCTGTACAAAATCTTCAGGGCCCACCTGATTATGAATATCATCTAGCAAATTTTGAAAAGCGATGTCGATGGCCATCATGGTTTCTGTGAACCCGGTTACTCTGTCCAAATTAGCAAAACGAAATTCTTCAAAATAGTCATAAGCCTTAAACTTCCTTCGGGGTCTTATCCAGTATCTTTCACGCTCCAAATACACCTGTGGTGGTGTATCAGGAGCGGGGGAATCTGGACGTTCAGAAGAAGAAGAAGGGGTGGGAGGGTCTATTTCCCTTTCTTGGTTGGGGGGGTTGTTTTTTAAAATAGCTTTGGTTTTTTTTATGTTTTTGGCCAAAAGCCTTCTTACTATTTTAGATTTTTTCCGTTTTTTTCCCTACCCCTCTTTTCATTTTTAGGTTTCATGTGCAGTCAGCCTCTTCCTTCCCCCTTTATCGCACTTTCCACTTTTTTAATTAGTGCCCGCGTATCTGCTATTTTTTGGTCTAAAAACCACCCTTTCTTCTGGAAAATTTTGTTTTTGAAATACCTCAAGAATTAGCTTTGAAAACTTTTTTATCTATTAAACGCTTTAGAGATGTACAAACACTAAACAGCTAGTTAAAAGCAGCAACAGATGCAGCCAGCCCCCAGGAACATTCTTATTTCTGGCAAGGGTTTTGCGGGTTCCAAAACCCGGGGGATTAACTTCTTCACCCTGCTCAAACCACGCGTAAACATGGTTGCTTCCACAGAGTTGTTTGTTTTTAAAGCTAATTGTTTTGGGTCGGGGAGGCAAAGGTCTGTTGAAAACTAGGGGCTTTAACTCCTCTGCCTCGCTTACCATGGTTCCTGGAAGTTGTAGAGGTAGCTTTGGGTGGTTCAAAAGCTTGGAGGGGGGTCTGAGCCCCTTTCCCCCCTCCCTGAAAACGAATGCTGTTTTAGAGGTAGACTTTTTGGCCTTTTTTAGTGCCGGCTGGTTTTGTGCAATAAGAGATTTGGACGCGCAGGGCTGTTCAAAATCGCTGTGCTTAATGCGCTTGCTTCCAACTGCAGCTGCCTCAAAGGGAAATTTCTTGGCCTCTTTAAGCGCGCTCACCTTCAACATTTCTTCTTGAGGAATAACGCTTGATGAGTCTGCTAATATACATAAACAGAATGTTTTTAGCACGGCTTTTTTTTAACTAACAACAACAAAGCTGTTCCCCAAAAATTTATATTTTAAAAACGTTTTTGCAATAAGCGGGCTAAAAACCGCGTTTAAATTATAGTTTACACCACGCAGGGGCGGTAGAACGGCAACTTTTGTACAATAAAAGCTTTAAGGGTTTTCAAGCCCCTAAAATGCACACTATTTCCAACTACAGATTTTTTTATTTTAAAAAACACATATTTGAAAAACAGTTCACACCTTCTTCTGTAATTTCAGGAAAACTATTGGGTGGTTTTGACTTCCATCTTGTTCTAAATTAAAAAAATAAATTTTTTTAAAACCTTTTATCTTAAAAATAAATTATTCTTGTGTAGCATATTAATTAGCTTACCAAAGTTTAAAGCTTGTAGCGCGGCATCTGAAATGTCAAGAAAAAAGGCCTCGTCCTATTTAAAAGAAAAAATATTGCCTTTTAAGTGAGCATAACGCTAGTATAATACCTTGACGACCCACGCAAATTATAGTAAGGTTTCTTACCATGTGGTTGCTCCCCATAACGGTCAAAGTCTTGTATTAGCAATATTTCTTTAACAGTCTTGTTAAGTTTTTTGTTCCTCTATTTATAGGTTTAAACCTGTTTTTAAAAAAAGGTTTTGCCCTCCACCCCCCCCCAAAATTAATATTTAAAAAGGCGTTTCTTTAAAAAAACAGGGTGCGTAAAGGGCACTTTTCTAGGAAAAAAGGTGGGTGTCGGTCCCCAGACTGCCAACATGCTTTAGCTTTAATGGCTAAAAATGTTATTTTTTTATAGTAAATGTGTTTAAACAGTTAATAAAAAGCCTTTTTTAAATGGTAATGTACCCATTTACACCGTTGTAACCAAAAACATTTTTAAAACTGCAATCTGTATTTCTTTAATTTGTTTTATGGCCTTAGTTTTTAAAACAAAACTGCTAATTTAAAAATAAACCACGTTAAACTTTTACACAACTTATTTTACATTGTTAGTAAGTTAAAAAAATTATATATCTCTTTAAAACATATTTTAAAACGGTATTTAGGTTTTGTTACAGGGTTAAAAAAAAAGCCGAAGGCTCTGGCTGTTTAGCTAAGAGCGGAGGGGGAGTTGTCTTAGTGGGTTTTTTAAAAAACGCGGGAAGGTTTTTGGCTACACACTTTAGCTTTTAAACTTTAATGGTTAAAAAGCTTAGTTTTTATAGTAAATTAGTATGCTTCTTAATACCTGTTTTGGGGGTTCTTTTGCTTTAAAAGAAGACCTTGTTATGTTTTGTTCTTTTTTTTTAAATTTACTGACTTACAGAGGCTGTTTTTGCTAAGAGCTGCTGCAAGAGCCTGCTGTTTTTACTATAAAATGGCCCGGGTTAGCCTAAAATTAAAAAAAAACAAACCTTTTTTATTACAGCGCATTAGTTTTATCACACTAAAATGTTTTTGCACACTTACATGTTATTAAAACACCTATTCCTAAATAAAGGCTATGGGTCTTCAGGTTTCCTTTTCAACCTTATTTGTTAAAAAGTGGGGAAAAAAGCAATCTTCTCTCTAACCCGCCGGTATCCTAAATATGGGGACTATAAACCGCCTGTTACTAAAAAAAATCTAGGTTGCTTCTGCATAATTTTTTATTACAACAGATACAAAAGGGTTGTGGCTTAGGTTTGTCTTTCGAGTCATTATCCCTTTCCAAAACTTAATGTAATTGTAACTTGTGTTTGTTAAAAAGTTTGGGAAAGAAGCAGCCTTCTTATCTCTGACCCACTGCTCACAGAGGCTCCTTTACTAACAGGTGCTTTGCCCGACTTTCACATTGTTTTTACTAAAAAAGAAAAACAAAAAAAACCAATTAGTTTAAAACCTAGGGAAAAACTTTCAAAAAGGGTGTATTACGAAAAGCTTGCGCGTTTTAAAAACATCTTTGTAAAAGGGCTACTTGGTGGGAAAATGCTGCGGGTCTGTTTCTTTAGATAAGAAAAAACAGATAATAGGAAGGGTGGAATTGGTGTTGGGGCCCCCAGGGTTTGGGCCCCTGGAGCTGGTGTTGGGGCCCCCAGGGTTTGCCCCCCTGGAATTGGTGTTGGGGCCCCCAGGGTTTGGGCGCCTGGAGCTGGTGTTGGGGCCCCCAGGGGTTGGGCCCCTGGAGCTGGTGTTGGGGCCCACAGGGTTTGGGCCCCTGGAGTTGGTGTTGGGGCCCCCAGGGGTTGGGCCCCTGGAGTTGGTGTTGGGGCCCCCAGGGTTTCGGCCCCTGGAATTGGTGTTGGGGCCCCCAGGGGTTGGGACCCTGGAGCTGGTGTTGGGGCCCCCAGGGGTTGGGCCCCTGGAGTTGGTGTTGGGGCCCCCAGGGTTTGGGCCCCTGGAGCTATGGTTCGGGCCCCCAGGGTTTGGGCCCCTGGAGTTGGTGTTGGGGCCCCCAGGGGTTGGGCCCCTGGAGCTATGGTTCGGGCCCCCAGGGGTTGGGCCCCTGGAGTTGGTGTTGGGGCCCCCAGGGGTTGGGCCCCTGGAGTTCGTCTTGGGGCCCCCAGGGTTTGGGCCCCTGGAGCTGGTGTTGGGGCCCACAAGGGTTGGGCCCCTGGAGTTGGTGTTGGGGCCCCCAGGGGTTGGGCCCCTGGAGCTGGTGTTGGGCCCCCAGGGGTTGGGCCCCTGGAGCTGGTGTTGGGGCCCCCAGGGGTTGAGCCCCTGGAGTTGGTGTTGGGGCCCCCAGGGGTTGGGACCCTGGAGATATGGTTCGGGCCCTCAGTTGTTGAGCCCCTGGAGCTATGGTTCGGGCCCCCAGGGGTTGGGCCCCTAGAGCTATGGTTCGGTCCACCAGGGTTTGGGCCCCTGGAGCTGGTGTTGGGGCCACCAGCGGTTGGGCCCCTGGAGTTGGGGTTAGGGCCCCCAGGGGTTGGGCCCCTGGAGCTATGGTTCGGGCCCCCAGGGTTTGGGCCCCTGGAGCTGGTGTTGGGGCCCCCAGGGGTTGGGCCCCTGGAGCTGGTGCTGGGGCCCCCAGGGGTTGGGACCCTGGAGCTATGGTTCGGGCCCCTAGGGGTTGGGCCCCTGGAGCTGGTGTTGGGGCCCCCAGGGGTTGGGGCCCTGGAGCTGGTTTTGGGGCCCCCAGGGGTTGGGCCCCTGGAGTTGGTGTTGGGGCCCCCAGGGTTTGAGCCCCTGGAGCTGGTGATGGGGCCCCCAGGGGTTCGGCCCCTGGAGCTGGTGTTGGGGCCCCCAGGGTTTGGGCCGCTGGAGCTGGTGTTCGGGCCCCCAGGGTTTGGGCCCCTGGAGCTGGTGTTGGGGTCCCCAGGGGTTGGGTCCCTGGAGCTATGGTTCGGGCCCCCAGGGGTTGGGCCCTTGGAGCTGGTGTTGGGGCCCCCAGGGTTTGGGCCCCGGGAGTTGGTGTTGAGGCCCCCAGGGGTTGGGCCCATGGAGCTATGGTTCGGTCCCCCAGGGTTTGGGCCCCTGGAGCTGGTGTTGGGGTCCCCAGGGGTTGGGCCCCTGGAGCTGGTGTTGGGGCCCCCAGGGGTTGGGCCCCTGGAGTTGGTGTTGGGGCCCCCAGGGTTTGCGCCCCTGAAGCTGGTGTTGGGGCCCCAGGGGTTGGGCCCCTGGAGTTGGTGTTGGGGCCCCCAGGGGTTTGGCCCCTGGAGCTCTGTTTCGGGCCCCCAGGGTTTGGGCTCCTGGAGTTGGTGTTGGGGCCCCCAGGGGTTGGGCCCCTGGAGTTGGTGTTGGGGCCCCCAGGGTTTGGGCCCCTGGAGCTGGTGTTGGGGCCCCCAGGGTTTGAGCCCCTGGAGTTGGTGTTGGGGCCCCCAGGGTTTGGGCCCCTGGAGCTATGGTTCGGGCCCCCAGGGGTTGGGCTCCTGGAGTTGGTGTTGGGGCCCCCAGGGGTTGGGCCCCTGGAGTTGGTGTTGGGGCCCCCAGGGGTTGGGCCCCTGGAGCTATGGTTCGGGCCCCCAGGGTTTCGGCCCCTGGAGTTGGTGTTGGGGCCCCCAGGGGTTGGACCCCAGGAGTTGGTGTTGGGGCCCCCAGGGGTTGGTCCCCTGGAGCTGGTGTTGGGGCCCCCAGGGGTTGGGCCCCTGGAGTTGGTGTTGGGGCCCCTAGGGGTTGGGCTCCTGGAGCTGGTGCTGGGGCCCCCAGGGGTTGGGCCCCTGGAGCTGGTGTTGGGGCCCCCAGGGTTTGGGCCCCTGGAGCTGGTTTTGGGGCCCACAGGGGTTGGGCCCCTGGAGTTGGTGTTGGGGCCCCCAGGGTTTGAGAACCTGGAGCTGGTGTTGGGGCCCCCAGGGGTTGGGCCCCTGGAGCTGGTGTTGGGGCCCCCAGGGTTTGGGCCCCTGGAGCTGGTGTTGGGGACCCCAGGGGTTGGGCCCCTGGAGCTATGGTTCGGGCCCCCAGGGGTTGGGCCCCTGGAGCTGGTGTTGGGGCCCCCAGGGGTTGGGCCCCTGGACTTGGTATTGGGGCCCCCAGGGGTTGGGCCCCTGGAGCTATGGTTCGGGCCCCCAGGGATTCGGCCCCTGGAGTTGGTGTTGGGGCCCCCAGGGGTTGGGCCCCTGGAGCTGGTGTTGGGGCCCCCAGGGTTTGGGCCCCTGGAGCTGGTGTTGGGGTCCCCAGGGGTTGGGCCCCTGGAGCTATGGTTCGGGCCCCCAGGGGTTGGGCCCCTGGAGCTGATGTTGGGGCCCCCAGGGGTTGGGCCCCTGGTGTTGGGGCCCCCAGGGGTTGGGCCCCTGGAGCTATGGTTCGGGCCCCCAGGGTTTGGGCCTCTGGAGTTGGTGTTGGGGCCCCAAGGGGTTGGGCCCCTGGAATTGGTGTTGGGGCCCCCATGGCTTGGGCCCCTGGAGTTGGTGTTGGGGCCCCCAGGGGTTGGGCCCCTGGAGCTGGTGCTGGGGCCTCCAGGGGTTGGGACCCTGGAGGTGGTGTTGGGGCCCCCAGGGGTTGGGCCCCTAGAGCTATGGTTCGGTCCACCAGGGTTTGGGCCCCTGGAGCTGGTGTTGGGGCCCCCAGGGGTTGGGCCCCTGGAGTTGGGGTTAGGGCCCCCAGGGGTTGGGCCCCTGGAGCTATGGTTCGGGCCCCCAGGGTTTGGGCCCCTGCAGCTGGTGTTGGGGCCCCCAGGGGTTGGGCCCCTGGAGTTGGTGTTGGGGCCCCCAGGGGTTGGGCCCCTGGAGCTCGTGCTGGGGCCCCCAGGGGTTGGGACCCTGGAGCTATGGTTCGGGCCCCTAGGGGTTGGGCCCCTGGAGCTGGTGTTGGAGCCCCCAGGGGTTGGGCCCCTGGAGCTGGTTTTGGGGCCCCCAGGGGTTGGGCCCCTGGAGTTGGTGTTGGGGTCCCCAGGGTTTGAGCCCCTGGAGCTGGTGTTGGGGCCCCCAGGGGTTCGGCCCCTGGAGCTGGTGTTGGGGCCCCCAGGGTTTGGGCCGCTGGAGCTGGTGTTCGGGCCCCCAGGGTTTGGGCCCCTGGAGCTGGTGTTGGGGTCCCCAGGGGTTGGGTCCCTGGAGCTATGGTTCGGGCCCCCAGGGGTTGGGCCCCTGGAGCTGGTGTTGGGGCCCCCAGGGGTTGGGCCCCTGGAGTTGGTGTTGGGGCCCCCAGGGGTTGGGCCCCTGGAGCTATGGTTCGGGCCCTCAGTTGTTGAGCCCCTGGAGCTATGGTTCGGGCCCCCAGGGGTTGGGCCCCTAGAGCTATGGTTCGGTCCACCAGGGTTTGGGCCCCTGGAGCTGGTGTTGGGGCCCCCAGGGGTTGGGCCCCTGGAGTTGCGGTTAGGGCCCCCAGGGGTTGGGCCCCTGGAGCTATGGTTCGGGCCCCCAGGGTTTGGGCCCCTGGAGCTGGTGTTGGGGCCCCCAGGGGTTGGGCCCCTGGAGTTGGTGTTGGGGCCCCCAGGGGTTGGGCCCCTGGAGCTGGTGCTGGGGCACCCAGGGTTTGAGCCCCTGGAGCTGGTGTTGGGGACCCCAGGGGTTGGGCCCCTAGAGCTATGGTTCGGTCCACCAGGGTTTGGGCCCCTGGAGCTGGTGTTGGGGCCCCCAGGGGTTGGGCCCCTGGAGTTGCGGTTAGGGCCCCCAGGGGTTGGGCCCCTGGAGCTATGGTTCGGGCCCCCAGGGTTTGGGCCCCTGGAGCTGGTGTTGGGGCCCCCAGGGGTTGGGCCCCTGGAGTTGGTGTTGGGGCCCCCAGGGGTTGGGCCCCTGGAGCTGGTGCTGGGGCACCCAGGGTTTGAGCCCCTGGAGCTGGTGTTGGGGCCCCCAGGGGTTCGGCCCCTGGAGCTGGTGTTGGGGCCCCCAGGGTTTGGGCCGCTGGAGCTGGTGTTCGGGCCCCCAGGGTTTGGGCCCCTGGAGCTGGTGTTGGGGTCCCCAGGGGTTGGGTCCCTGGAGCTATGGTTCGGGCCCCCAGGGGTTGGGCCCTTGGAGCTGGTGTTGGGGCCCCCAGGGTTTGGGCCCCTGGAGTTGGTGTTGAGGCCCCCAGGGGTTGGGCCCATGGAGCTATGGTTCGGTCCCCCAGGGTTTGGGCCCCTGGAGCTGGTGTTGGGGTCCCCAGGGGTTGGGCCCCTGGAGCTGGTGTTGGGGCCCCCAGGGGTTGGGCCCCTGGAGTTGGTGTTGGGGCCCCCAGGGTTTGGGCCCCTGAAGCTGGTGTTGGGGCCCCAGGGGTTGGGCCCCTGGAGTTGGTGTTGGGGCCCCCAGGGGTTTGGCCCCTGGAGCTCTGTTTCGGGCCCCCAGGGTTTGGGCTCCTGGAGTTGGTGTTGGGGCCCCCAGGGGTTGGGCCCCTGGAGTTGGTGTTGGGGCCCCCAGGGTTTGGGCCCCTGGAGCTGGTGTTGGGGCCCCCAGGGTTTGAGCCCCTGGAGTTGGTGTTGGGGCCCCCAGGGTTTGGGCCCCTGGAGCTATGGTTCGGGCCCCCAGGGGTTGGGCCCCTGGAGTTGCGGTTAGGGCCCCCAGGGGTTGGGCCCCTGGAGCTATGGTTCGGGCCCCCAGGGTTTGGGCCCCTGGAGCTGGTGTTGGGGCCCCCAGGGGTTGGGCCCCTGGAGTTGGTGTTGGGGCCCCCAGGGGTTGGGCCCCTGGAGCTATGGTTCGGGCCCCCAGGGTTTCGGCCCCTGGAGTTGGTGTTGGGGCCCCCAGGGGTTTGGCCCCTGGAGCTCTGTTTCGGGCCCCCAGGGTTTGGGCTCCTGGAGTTGGTGTTGGGGCCCCCAGGGGTTGGGCCCCTGGAGTTGGTGTTGGGGCCCCCAGGGTTTGGGCCCCTGGAGCTGGTGTTGGGGCCCCCAGGGTTTGAGCCCCTGGAGTTGGTGTTGGGGCCCCCAGGGTTTGGGCCCCTGGAGCTATGGTTCGGGCCCCCAGGGGTTGGGCTCCTGGAGTTGGTGTTGGGGCCCCCAGGGGTTGGGCCCCTGGAGTTGGTGTTGGGGCCCCCAGGGGTTGGGCCCCTGGAGCTATGGTTCGGGCCCCCAGGGTTTCGGCCCCTGGAGTTGGTGTTGGGGCCCCCAGGGGTTGGACCCCAGGAGTTGGTGTTGGGGCCCCCAGGGGTTGGTCCCCTGGAGCTGGTGTTGGGGCCCCCAGGGGTTGGGCCCCTGGAGTTGGTGTTGGGGCCCCTAGGGGTTGGGCTCCTGGAGCTGGTGCTGGGGCCCCCAGGGGTTGGGCCCCTGGAGCTGGTGTTGGGGCCCCCAGGGTTTGGGCCCCTGGAGCTGGTTTTGGGGCCCACAGGGGTTGGGCCCCTGGAGTTGGTGTTGGGGCCCCCAGGGTTTGAGAACCTGGAGCTGGTGTTGGGGCCCCCAGGGGTTGGGCCCCTGGAGCTGGTGTTGGGGCCCCCAGGGTTTGGGCCCCTGGAGCTGGTGTTGGGGACCCCAGGGGTTGGGCCCCTGGAGCTATGGTTCGGGCCCCCAGGGGTTGGGCCCCTGGAGCTGGTGTTGGGGCCCCCAGGGGTTGGGCCCCTGGACTTGGTATTGGGGCCCCCAGGGGTTGGGCCCCTGGAGCTATGGTTCGGGCCCCCAGGGATTCGGCCCCTGGAGTTGGTGTTGGGGCCCCCAGGGGTTGGGCCCCTGGAGCTGGTGTTGGGGCCCCCAGGGTTTGGGCCCCTGGAGCTGGTGTTGGGGTCCCCAGGGGTTGGGCCCCTGGAGCTATGGTTCGGGCCCCCAGGGGTTGGGCCCCTGGAGCTGATGTTGGGGCCCCCAGGGGTTGGGCCCCTGGTGTTGGGGCCCCCAGGGGTTGGGCCCCTGGAGCTATGGTTCGGGCCCCCAGGGTTTGGGCCTCTGGAGTTGGTGTTGGGGCCCCAAGGGGTTGGGCCCCTGGAATTGGTGTTGGGGCCCCCATGGCTTGGGCCCCTGGAGTTGGTGTTGGGGCCCCCAGGGGTTGGGCCCCTGGAGCTGGTGCTGGGGCCTCCAGGGGTTGGGACCCTGGAGGTGGTGTTGGGGCCCCCAGGGGTTGGGACCCTGGAGATAGGGTTCGGGCCCTCAGTTGTTGAGCCCCTGGAGCTATGGTTCGGGCCCCCAGGGGTTGGGCCCCTAGAGCTATGGTTCGGTCCACCAGGGTTTGGGCCCCTGGAGCTGGTGTTGGGGTCCCCAGGGGTTGGGCCCCTGGAGCAATGGTTCGGGCCCCCAGGGGTTGGGCCCCTAGAGCTATGGTTCGGTCCACCAGGGTTTGGGCCCCTGGAGCTGGTGTTGGGGCCCCCAGGGGTTGGGCCCCTGGAGTTGGGGTTAGGGCCCCCAGGGGTTGGGCCCCTGGAGCTATGGTTCGGGCCCCCAGGGTTTGGGCCCCTGCAGCTGGTGTTGGGGCCCCCAGGGGTTGGGCCCCTGGAGTTGGTGTTGGGGCCCCCAGGGGTTGGGCCCCTGGAGCTCGTGCTGGGGCCCCCAGGGGTTGGGCCCCTGGAGCTATGGTTCGGGCCCCCAGGGTTTGGGCCCCTGGAGCTGGTGTTGGGGCCCCCAGGGGTTGGGCCCCTGGAGTTGGTGTTGGGGCCCCCAGGGGTTGGGCCCCTGGAGCTGGTGCTGGGGCCCCCAGGGTTTGAGCCCCTGGAGCTGGTGTTGGGGCCCCCAGGGGTTCGGCCCCTGGAGCTAGTGTTGGGGCCCCCAGGGTTTGGGCCGCTGGAGCTGGTGTTCGGGCCCCCAGGGTTTGGGCCCCTGGAGCTGGTGTTAAGGTCCCCAGGGGTTGGGTCCCTGGAGCTATGGTTCGGGCCCCCAGGGGTTGGGCCCTTGGAGCTGGTGTTGGGGCCCCCAGGGTTTGGGCCCCTGGAGTTGGTGTTGAGGCCCCCAGGGGTTGGGCCAATGGAGCTATGGTTCGGTCCCCCAGGGTTTGGGCCCCTGGAGCTGGTGTTGGGGTCCCCAGGGGTTGGGCCCCTGGAGCTGGTGTTGGGGCCCCCAGGGGTTGGGCCCCTGGAGTTGGTGTTGGGGCCCCCAGGGTTTGGGCCCCTGAAGCTGGTGTTGGGGCCCCAGGGGTTGGGCCCCTGGAGTTGGTGTTGGGGCCCCCAGGGGTTTGGCCCCTGGAGCTCTGTTTCGGGCCCCCAGGGTTTGGGCTCCTGGAGTTGGTGTTGGGGCCCCCAGGGGTTGGGCCCCTGGAGTTGGTGTTGGGGCCCCCAGGGTTTGGGCCCCTGGAGCTGGTGTTGGGGCCCCCAGGGTTTGAGCCCCTGGAGTTGGTGTTGGGGCCCCCAGGGTTTGGGCCCCTGGAGCTATGGTTCGGGCCCCCAGGGGTTGGGCTCCTGGAGTTGGTGTTGGGGCCCCCAGGGGTTGGGCCCCTGGAGTTGGTGTTGGGGCCCCCAGGGGTTGGGCCCCTGGAGCTATGGTTCGGGCCCCCAGGGTTTCGGCCCCTGGAGTTGGTGTTGGGGCCCCCAGGGGTTGGACCCCAGGAGTTGGTGTTGGGGCCCCCAGGGGTTGGGCCCCTGGAGCTGGTGTTGGGGCCCCCAGGGGTTGGGCCCCTGGAGTTGGTGTTGGGGCCCCTTGGGGTTGGGCTCCTGGAGCTGGTGCTGGGGCCCCCAGGGGTTGGGCCCCTGGAGCTGGTGTTGGGGCCCCCAGGGTTTGGGCCCCTGGAGCTGGTTTTGGGGCCCACAGGGGTTGGGCCCCTGGAGTTGGTGTTGGGGCCCCCAGGGTTTGAGAACCTGGAGCTGGTGTTGGGGCCCCCAGGGGTTGGGCCCCTGGAGCTGGTGTTGGGGCCCCCAGGGTTTGGGCCCCTGGAGCTGGTGTTGGGGTCCCCAGGGGTTGGGCCCCTGGAGCTATGGTTCGGGCCCCCAGGGGTTGGGCCCCTGGAGCTGATGTTGGGGCCCCCAGGGGTTGGGCCCCTGGTGTTGGGGCCCCCAGGGGTTGGGCCCCTGGAGCTATGGTTCGGGCCCCCAGGGTTTGGGCCTCTGGAGTTGGTGTTGGGGCCCCAAGGGGTTGGGCCCCTGGAATTGGTGTTGGGGCCCCCATGGCTTGGGCCCCTGGAGTTGGTGTTGGGGCCCCCAGGGGTTGGGCCCCTGGAGTTGGTGTTGGGGCCCCCAGGGTTTGGGCCCCTGGAGCTGGTGTTGGGGCCCCCAGGGGTTGGGCCCCTGGAGATGGTGTTGGGGCCCCTAGGGGTTGGGCTCCTGGAGCTGGTGCTGGGGCCCCCAGGGGTTGGGCCCCTGGAGCTTGTGTTGGGGCCCCCAGGGTTTGGGCCCCTGGAGCTGGTTTTGGGGCCCACAGGGGTTGGGCCCCTGGAGTTGGTGTTGGGGCCCCCAGGGTTTGAGAACCTGGAGCTGGTGTTGGGGCCCCCAGGGGTTGGGCCCCTGGAGCTGGTGTTGGGGCCCCCAGGGTTTGGGCCCCTGGAGCTGGTGTTGGGGACCCCAGGGGTTGGGCCCCTGGAGCTATGGTTCGGGCCCCCAGGGGTTGGGCCCCTGGAGCTGGTGTTGGGGCCCCCAGGGGTTGGGCCCCTGGACTTGGTATTGGGGCCCCCAGGGGTTGGGCCCCTGGAGCTATGGTTCGGGCCCCCAGGGTTTCGGCCCCTGGAGTTGGTGTTGGGGCCCCCAGGGGTTGGGCCCCTGGAGCTGGTGTTGGGGCCCCCAGGGTTTGGGCCCCTGGAGCTGGTGTTGGGGTCCCCAGGGGTTGGGCCCCTGGAGCTATGGTTCGGGCCCCCAGGGGTTGGGCCCCTGGAGCTGATGTTGGGGCCCCCAGGGGTTGGGCCCCTGGTGTTGGGGCCCCCAGGGGTTGGGCCCCTGGAGCTATGGTTCGGGCCCCCAGGGTTTGGGCCTCTGGAGTTGGTGTTGGGGCCCCAAGGGGTTGGGCCCCTGGAATTGGTGTTGGGGCCCCCATGGCTTGGGCCCCTGGAGTTGGTGTTGGGGCCCCCAGGGGTTGGGCCCCTGGAGCTGGTGCTGGGGCCTCCAGGGGTTGGGACCCTGGAGCTGGTTTTGGGGCCCCCAGGGGTTGGGCCCCTGGAGTTGGTGTTGGGGTCCCCAGGGTTTGAGCCCCTGGAGCTGGTGTTGGGGCCCCCAGGGGTTCGGCCCCTGGAGCTGGTGTTGGGGCCCCCAGGGTTTGGGCCGCTGGAGCTGGTGTTCGGGCCCCCAGGGTTTGGGCCCCTGGAGCTGGTGTTGGGGTCCCCAGGGGTTGGGTCCCTGGAGCTATGGTTCGGGCCCCCAGGGGTTGGGCCCCTGGAGCTGGTGTTGGGGCCCCCAGGGGTTGGGCCCCTGGAGTTGGTGTTGGGGCCCCCAGGGGTTGGGCCCCTGGAGCTATGGTTCGGGCCCTCAGTTGTTGAGCCCCTGGAGCTATGGTTCGGGCCCCCAGGGGTTGGGCCCCTAGAGCTATAGTTCGGTCCACCAGGGTTTGGGCCCCTGGAGCTGGTGTTGGGGTCCCCAGGGGTTGGGCCCCTAGAGCTATGGTTCGGTCCACCAGGGTTTGGGCCCCTGGAGCTGGTGTTGGGGCCCCCAGGGGTTGGGCCCCTGGAGTTGCGGTTAGGGCCCCCAGGGGTTGGGCCCCTGGAGCTATGGTTCGGGCCCCCAGGGTTTGGGCCCCTGGAGCTGGTGTTGGGGCCCCCAGGGGTTGGGCCCCTGGAGCTGGTGTTGGGGGCCCCCAGGGGTTGGGCCCCTGGAGCTGGTGCTGGGGCCCCCAGGGGTTGGGCCCCTGGAGCTATGGTTCGGGCCCCCAGGGGTTGGGCCCCTGGAGCTGATGTTGGGGCCCCCAGGGGTTGGGCCCCTGGTGTTGGGGCCCCCAGGGCTTGGGCCCCTGGAGCTATGGTTCGGGCCCCCAGGGTTTGGGCCTCTGGAGTTGGTGTTGGGGCCCCAAGGGGTTGGGCCCCTGGAATTGGTGTTGGGGCCCCCATGGCTTGGGCCCCTGGAGTTGGTGTTGGGGCCCCCAGGGGTTGGGCCCCTGGAGCTGGTGGTGGGGCCTCCAGGGGTTGGGACCCTGGAGGTGGTGTTGGGGCCCCCAGGGGTTGGGACCCTGGAGATAGGGTTCGGGCCCTCAGTTGTTGAGCCCCTGGAGCTATGGTTCGGGCCCCCAGGGGTTGGGCCCCTAGAGCTATGGTTCGGTCCACCAGGGTTTGGGCCCCTGGAGCTGGTGTTGGGGTCCCCAGGGGTTGGGCCCCTGGAGCTATGGTTCGGGCCCCCAGGGGTTGGGCCCCTAGAGCTATGGTTCGGTCCACCAGGGTTTGGGCCCCTGGAGCTGGTGTTGGGGCCCCCAGGGGTTGGGCCCCTGGAGTTGGGGTTAGGGCCCCCAGGGGTTGGGCCCCTGGAGCTATGGTTCGGGACCCCAGGGTTTGGGCCCCTGCAGCTGGTGTTGGGGCCCCCAGGGGTTGGGCCCCTGGAGTTGGTGTTGGGGCCCCCAGGGGTTGGGCCCCTGGAGCTCGTGCTGGGGTCCCCAGGGGTTGGTTCCCTGGAGCTATGGTTCGGGCCCCCAGGGGTTGGGCCCCTGGAGCTGGTGTTGGGGCCCCCAGGGGTTGGGCCCCTGGAGTTGGTGTTGGGGCCCCCAGGGGTTGGGCCCCTGGAGCTATGGTTCGGGCCCTCAGTTGTTGAGCCCCTGGAGCTATGGTTCGGGCCCCCAGGGGTTGGGCCCCTAGAGCTATGGTTCGGTCCACCAGGGTTTGGGCCCCTGGAGCTGGTGTTGGGGTCCCCAGGGGTTGGGCCCCTAGAGCTATGGTTCGGTCCACCAGGGTTTGGGCCCCTGGAGCTGGTGTTGGGGCCCCCAGGGGTTGGGCCCCTGGAGTTGCGGTTAGGGCCCCCAGGGGTTGGGCCCCTGGAGCTATGGTTCGGGCCCCCAGGGTTTGGGCCCCTGGAGCTGGTGTTGGGGCCCCCAGGGGTTGGGCCCCTGGAGTTGGTGTTGGGGCCCCCAGGGGTTGGGCCCCTGGAGCTGGTGCTGGGGCCCCCAGGGTTTGAGCCCCTGGAGCTGGTGTTGGGGCCCCCAGGGGTTCGGCCCCTGGAGCTGGTGTTGGGGCCCCCAGGGTTTGGGCCGCTGGAGCCGGTGTTCGGGCCCCCAGGGTTTGGGCCCCTGGAGCTGGTGTTGGGGTCCCCAGGGGTTGGGTCCCTGGAGCTATGGTTCGGGCCCCCAGGGGTTGGGCCCTTGGAGCTGGTGTTGGGGCCCCCAGGGTTTGGGCCCCTGGAGTTGGTGTTGAGGCCCCCAGGGGTTGGGCCCATGGAGGTATGGTTCGGTCCCCCAGGGTTTGGGCCCCTGGAGCTGGTGTTGGGGCCCCCAGGGGTTGGGCCCCTGGAGTTGGTGTTGGGGCCCCCAGGGGTTGGGCCCCTGGAGTTGGTGTTGGGGCCCCCAGGGTTTGCGCCCCTGAAGCTGGTGTTGGGGCCCCCAGGGGTTGGGCCCCTGGAGTTGGTGTTGGGGCCCCCAGGGGTTTGGCCCCTGGAGCTCTGTTTCGGGCCCCCAGGGTTTGGGCTCCTGGAGTTGGTGTTGGGGCCCCCAGGGGTTGGGCCCCTGGAGTTGGTGTTGGGGCCCCCAGGGTTTGGGCCCCTGGAGCTGGTGTTGGGGCCCCCAGGGTTTGAGCCCCTGGAGTTGGTGTTGGGGCCCCCAGGGTTTGGGCCCCTGGAGCTATGGTTCGGGCCCCCAGGGGTTGGGCTCCTGGAGTTGGTGTTGGGGCCCCCAGGGGTTGGGCCCCTGGAGTTGGTGTTGGGGCCCCCAGGGGTTGGGCCCCTGGAGCTATGGTTCGGGCCCCCAGGGTTTCGGCCCCTGGAGTTGGTGTTGGGGCCCCCAGGGGTTGGACCCCAGGAGTTGGTGTTGGGGCCCCCAGGGGTTGGGCCCCTGGAGCTGGTGTTGGGGCCCCCAGGGGTTGGGCCCCTGGAGTTGGTGTTGGGGCCCCTAGGGGTTGGGCCCCTGGAGCTGGTGCTGGGGGCCCCCAGGGGTTGGGCCCCTGGAGCTGGTGTTGGGGCCCCCAGGGTTTGGGCCCCTGGAGCTGGTTTTGGGGCCCACAGGGGTTGGGCCCCTGGAGTTGGTGTTGGGGCCCCCAGGGTTTGAGAACCTGGAGCTGGTGTTGGGGCCCCCAGGGGTTGGGCCCCTGGAGCTGGTGTTGGGGCCCCCAGGGTTTGGGCCCCTGGAGCTGGTGTTGGGGACCCCAGGGGTTGGGCCCCTGGAGCTATGGTTCGGGCCCCCAGGGGTTGGGCCCCTGGAGCTGGTGTTGGGGCCCCCAGGGGTTGGGCCCCTGGAGTTGGTATTGGGGCCCCCAGGGGTTGGGCCCCTGGAGCTATGGTTCGGGCCCCCAGGGATTCGGCCCCTGGAGTTGGTGTTGGGGCCCCCAGGGGTTGGGCCCCTGGAGCTGGTGTTGGGGCCCCCAGGGTTTGGGCCCCTGGAGCTGGTGTTGGGGTCCCCAGGGGTTGGGCCCCTGGAGCTATGGTTCCGGGGGCGCAGGGGTTGGGCCCCTGGAGCTGGTGTTGGGGCCCCCAGGGGTTGGGCCCCTGGTGTTGGGGGCCCCCAGGGGTTGGGCCCTGGAGCTATGGTTCGGGCCCCCAGGGTTTGGGCCTCTGGAGTTGGTGTTGGGGCCCCAAGGGGTTGGGCCCCTGGAATTGGTGTTGGGGCCCCCATGGCTTGGGCCCCTGGAGTTGGTGTTGGGGCCCCCAGGGGTTGGGCCCCTGGAGCTGGTGCTGGGGCCTCCAGGGGTGGGACCCTGGAGGTGGTGTTGGGGCCCCCAGGGGTTGGGCCCCTAGAGCTATGGTTCGGGCCCCCAGGGTTTGGGCCCCTGGAGCTGGTGTTGGGGCCCCCAGGGGTTGGGCCCCTGGAGTTGGTGTTGGGGCCCCCAGGGGTTGGGCCCCTGGAGCTATGGTTCGGGCCCCCAGGGTTTGGGCCCCTGGAGCTGGTGTTGGGGCCCCCAGGGGTTGGGCCCCTGGAGTTGGTGTTGGGGCCCCCAGGGGTTGGGCCCCTGGAGCTGGTGTTGGGGCCCCCAGGGGTTGGGCCCCTGGAGCTATGGTTCGGGCCCCCAGGGGTTGGGCCCCTGGAGCTGGTGTTGGGGCCCCCAGGGGTTGGGCCCCTGGAGCTGGTGTTGGGGCCCCCAGGGGTTGGGCCCCTGGAGCTGGTGTTGGGGCCCCCAGGGTTTGGGCCCCTGGAGCTGGTGTTGGGGCCCCCAGGGGTTGGGCCCCTGGAGCTGGTGTTGGGGCCCCCAGGGTTTGGGCCCCTGGAGCTGGTGTTGGGGCCCCCAGGGTTTGGGCCCCTGGAGCTGGTGTTGGGGCCCCCAGGGGTTGGGCCCCTGGAGCTATGGTTCGGGCCCCCAGGGGTTGGGCCCCTGGAGCTGGTGTTGGGGCCCCCAGGGGTTGGGCCCCTGGAGTTGGTGTTGGGGCCCCCAGGGGTTGGGCCCCTGGAGCTATGGTTCGGGCCCCCAGGGGTTGGGCCCCTGGAGCTATGGTTGGGGCCCCCAGGGGTTGGGCCCCTGGAGCTATGGTTGGGGCCCCCAGGGTTTGGGCCCCTGGAGCTGGTGTTGGGGCCCCCAGGGGTTGGGCCCCTGGAGTTGGGTTGGGGCCCCCAGGGGTTGGGCCCCTGGAGCTATGGTTCGGGCCCCCAGGGTTTGGGCCCCTGGAGCTGGTGTTGGGGCCCCCAGGGGTTGGGCCCCTGGAGTTGGTGTTGGGGCCCCCAGGGGTTGGGCCCCTGGAGCTGGTGTTGGGGCCCCAGGGTTTGGGCCCCTGGAGCTGGTGTTGGGGCCCCAGGGGTTGGGCCCCTGGAGCTATGGTTCGGGCCCCCAGGGTTTGGGCCCCTGGAGCTGGTGTTGGGGCCCCCAGGGGTTGGGCCCCTGGAGTTGGGTTGGGCCCCCAGGGGTTGGGCCCCTGGAGCTATGGTTCGGGCCCCCAGGGTTTGGGCCCCTGGAGCTGGTGTTGGGGCCCCCAGGGGTTGGGCCCCTGGAGTTGGTGTTGGGGCCCCCAGGGGTTGGGCCCCTGGAGCTGGTGTTGGGCCCCCAGGGTTTGGGCCCCTGGAGCTGGTGTTGGGGCCCCCAGGGGTTGGGCCCCTGGAGCTGGTGTTGGGGCCCCCAGGGGTTGGGCCCCTGGAGCTGGTGTTGGGGCCCCCAGGGTTTGGGCCCCTGGAGCTGGTGTTGGGGCCCCCAGGGGTTGGGCCCCTGGAGCTATGGTTCGGGCCCCCAGGGGTTGGGCCCCTGGAGCTGGTGTTGGGGCCCCCAGGGTTTGGGCCCCTGGAGTTGGTGTTGGGGCCCCCAGGGGTTGGGCCCCTGGAGCTATGGTTCGGGCCCCCAGGGTTTGGGCCCCTGGAGCTGGTGTTGGGGCCCCCAGGGGTTGGGCCCCTGGAGCTGGTGTTGGGGCCCCCAGGGTTGGGCCCCTGGAGCTGGTGTTGGGGCCCCCAGGGTTTGGGCCCCTGGAGCTGGTGTTGGGGCCCCCAGGGGTTGGGCCCCTGGAGTTGGTGTTGGGGCCCCCAGGGGTTTGGCCCCTGGAGCTATGTTTCGGGCCCCCACGGTTTGGGCCCCTGGAGCTGGTGTTGGGGCCCCCAGGGTTGGGCCCCTGGAGTTGGTGTTGGGGCCCCCAGGGTTTGGCCCCTGGAGCTGGTGTTGGGGCCCCCAGGGTTTGGGCCCCTGGAGCTGGTGTTGGGGCCCCCAGGGTTTGGGCCCCTGGAGCTATGGTTCGGGCCCCCAGGGGTTGGGCCCCTGGAGTTGGGTTGGGGCCCCCAGGGGTTGGGCCCCTGGAGCTATGGTTCGGGCCCCCAGGGTTTGGGCCCCTGGAGCTGGTGTTGGGGCCCCCAGGGGTTGGGCCCCTGGAGTTGGTGTTGGGGCCCCCAGGGGTTGGGCCCCTGGAGCTATGGTTCGGGCCCCAGGGTTTGGGCCCCTGGAGTTGGTGTTGGGGCCCCCAGGGGTTGGGCCCCTGGAGCTATGTTTCGGGCCCCCAGGGTTTGGGCCCCTGGAGCTGGTGTTGGGGCCCCCAGGGGTTGGGCCCCTGGAGTTGGTGTTGGGGCCCCAGGGTTTGGGCCCCTGGAGCTGGTGTTGGGGCCCCCAGGGTTTGGGCCCCTGGAGTTGGTGTTGGGGCCCCCAGGGTTTGGGCCCCTGGAGCTATGGTTCGGGCCCCCAGGGGTTGGGCCCCTGGAGCTGGTGTTGGGGCCCCCAGGGGTTGGGCCCCTGGAGTTGGTGTTGGGGCCCCCAGGGGTTGGGCCCCTGGAGCTATGGTTCGGGCCCCCAGGGTTTGGGCCCCTGGAGTTGGTGTTGGGGCCCCCAGGGTTGGGCCCCTGGAGTTGGTGTTGGGGCCCCCAGGGGTTGGGCCCCTGGAGCTGGTGTTGGGCCCCCAGGGGTTGGGCCCCTGGAGTTGGTGTTGGGGCCCCCAGGGGTTGGGCCCCTGGAGCTGGTGTTGGGGCCCCCAGGGGTTGGGCCCCTGGAGCTGGTGTTGGGGCCCCCAGGGTTTGGGCCCCTGGAGCTGGTTTTGGGGCCCCAGGGGTTGGGCCCCTGGAGTTGGTGTTGGGGCCCCCAGGGTTTGGCCCCTGGAGCTGGTGTTGGGGCCCCCAGGGGTTGGGCCCCTGGAGCTGGTGTTGGGGCCCCCAGGGTTTGGGCCCCTGGAGCTGGTGTTGGGGCCCCCAGGGGTTGGGCCCCTGGAGCTATGGTTCGGGCCCCCAGGGGTTGGGCCCCTGGAGCTGGTGTTGGGGCCCCCAGGGGTTGGGCCCCTGGACTTGGTGTTGGGGCCCCCAGGGGTTGGGCCCCTGGAGCTATGGTTCGGGCCCCCAGGGTTTGGGCCCCTGGAGTTGGTGTTGGGGCCCCCAGGGTTGGGCCCCTGGAGCTGGTGTTGGGGCCCCCAGGGTTTGGGCCCCTGGAGCTGGTGTTGGGGCCCCCAGGGGTTGGGCCCCTGGAGCTATGGTTCGGGCCCCCAGGGGTTGGGCCCCTGGAGCTGGTGTTGGGGCCCCCAGGGGTTGGGCCCCTGGAGTTGGGGGCCCCCAGGGGTTGGGCCCCTGGAGCTATGGTTCGGGCCCCCAGGGTTTGGGCCCCTGGAGCTGGTGTTGGGGCCCCCAGGGGTTGGGCCCCTGGAGTTGGTGTTGGGGCCCCCAGGGTTTGGGCCCCTGGAGTTGGTGTTGGGGCCCCCAGGGGTTGGGCCCCTGGAGCTGGTGTTGGGGCCCCCAGGGGTTGGGCCCCTGGAGCTGGTGTTGGGGCCCCCAGGGGTTGGGCCCCTGGAGCTGGGTTCGGGCCCCCAGGGGTTGGGCCCCTGGAGCTATGGTTCGGGCCCCCAGGGGTTGGGCCCCTGGAGCTATGGTTCGGGCCCCCAGGGTTTGGGCCCCTGGAGCTGGTGTTGGGGCCCCCAGGGGTTGGGCCCCTGGAGCTATGGTTCGGGCCCCCAGGGGTTGGGCCCCTGGAGCTATGGTTCGGGCCCCCAGGGTTTGGGCCCCTGGAGCTGGTGTTGGGGCCCCCAGGGGTTGGGCCCCTGGAGCTGGTGTTGGGGCCCCCAGGGGTTGGGCCCCTGGAGCTATGGTTCGGGCCCCCAGGGTTTGGGCCCCTGGAGCTGGTGTTGGGGCCCCCAGGGGTTGGGCCCCTGGAGTTGGTGTTGGGGCCCCCAGGGGTTTGGCCCCTGGAGCTGGTGTTGGGGCCCCCAGGGGTTGGGCCCCTGGAGCTATGGTTCGGGCCCCCAGGGTTTGGGCCCCTGGAGCTGGTGTTGGGGCCCCCCAGGGGTTGGGCCCCTGGAGCTGGTGTTGGGGCCCCCAGGGGTTGGGCCCCTGGAGCTGGTGTTGGGGCCCCCAGGGTTTGGGCCCCTGGAGCTGGTGTTGGGGCCCCAGGGGTTGGGCCCCTGGAGCTGGTGTTGGGGCCCCCAGGGTTTGGGCCCCTGGAGCTGGTGTTGGGGCCCCCAGGGTTTGGGCCCCTGGAGCTGGTGTTGGGGCCCCCAGGGGTTGGGCCCCTGGAGCTATGGTTCGGGCCCCCAGGGGTTGGGCCCCTGGAGCTGGTGTTGGGGCCCCCAGGGTTTGGGCCCCTGGAGTTGGTGTTGGGGCCCCCAGGGGTTGGGCCCCTGGAGCTATGGTTCGGGCCCCCAGGGTTTGGGCCCCTGGAGCTGGTGTTGGGGCCCCCAGGGGTTGGGCCCCTGGAGCTGGTGTTGGGGCCCCCAGGGGTTGGGCCCCTGGAGTTGGTGTTGGGGCCCCCAGGGTTTGGGCCCCTGGAGCTGGTGTTGGGGCCCCCAGGGGTTGGGCCCCTGGAGTTGGTGTTGGGGCCCCCAGGGGTTGGGCCCCTGGAGCTATGTTTCGGGCCCCCAGGGTTTGGGCCCCTGGAGCTGGTGTTGGGGCCCCCAGGGGTTGGGCCCCTGGAGTTGGTGTTGGGGCCCCCAGGGTTTGGGCCCCTGGAGCTGGTGTTGGGGCCCCCAGGGTTGGGCCCCTGGAGTTGGTGTTGGGGCCCCCAGGGTTTGGGCCCCTGGAGCTATGGTTCGGGCCCCCAGGGGTTGGGCCCCTGGAGCTGGTGTTGGGGCCCCCGGGGTTGGGCCCCTGGAGCTGGTGTTGGGGCCCCCAGGGGTTGGGCCCCTGGAGCTATGGTTCGGGCCCCCAGGGTTTGGGCCCCTGGAGCTGGTGTTGGGCCCCCAGGGGTTTGGCCCCTGGAGTTGGTGTTGGGGCCCCCAGGGGTTGGGCCCCTGGAGCTGGTGTTGGGGCCCCCAGGGGTTGGGCCCCTGGAGTTGGTGTTGGGGCCCCCAGGGGTTGGGCCCCTGGAGCTGGTGTTGGGGCCCCCAGGGTTTGGGCCCCTGGAGCTGGTGTTGGGGCCCCCAGGGTTTGGGCCCCTGGAGCTGGTGTTGGGGCCCCAAAGGGTTGCGCCCCTGGAGTTGGTGTTGGGGCCCCCAGGGTTTGGGCCCCTGGAGCTGGTGTTGGGGCCCCCAGGGGTTGGGCCCCTGGAGCTGGTGTTGGGGCCCCCAGGGTTTGGGCCCCTGGAGCTGGTGTTGGGGCCCCCAGGGGTTGGGCCCCTGGAGCTATGGTTCGGGCCCCCAGGGGTTGGGCCCCTGGAGCTGGTGTTGGGGCCCCCAGGGGTTGGGCCCCTGGTGTTGGGGCCCCCAGGGGTTGGGCCCCTGGAGCTATGGTTCGGGCCCCCAGGGTTTGGGCCCCTGGAGTTGGTGTTGGGGCCCCCAGGGGTTGGGCCCCTGGAGTTGGTGTTGGGGCCCCCAGGGTTTGGGCCCCTGGAGGTGGTGTTGGGGCCCCCAGGGGTTGGGCCCCTGGAGTTGGTGTTGGGGCCCCCAGGGTTTGGGCCCCTGGAGCTGGTGTTGGGGCCCCCAGGGGTTGGGCCCCTGGAGCTGGTGTTGGGGCCCCAGGGTTTGGGCCCCTGGAGCTGGTGTTGGGCCCCCAGGGGTTGGGCCCCTGGAGCTTGTGTTGGGGCCCCCAGGGTTTGGGCCCCTGGAGCTGGTGTTGGGGCCCCCAGGGGTTGGGCCCCTGGAGCTGGTGTTGGGGCCCCCGGGGTTGGGCCCCTGGAGCTGGTGTTGGGGCCCCCGGGGTTGGGCCCCTGGAGCTGGTGTTGGGGCCCCCAGGGTTTGGGCCCCTGGAGCTGGTGTTGGGGCCCCCAGGGGTTGGGCCCCTGGAGCTATGGTTCGGGCCCCCAGGGGTTGGGCCCCTGGAGCTGGTGTTGGGGCCCCCAGGGGTTGGGCCCCTGGAGCTTGGTGTTGGGGCCCCAGGGGTTGGGCCCCTGGAGCTATGGTTCGGGCCCCCAGGGTTTGGGCCCCTGGAGTTGGTGTTGGGGCCCCCAGGGGTTGGGCCCCTGGAGCTGGTGTTGGGGCCCCCAGGGTTTGGGCCCCTGGAGCTGGTGTTGGGGCCCCCAGGGGTTGGGCCCCTGGAGCTATGGTTCGGGCCCCCAGGGGTTGGGCCCCTGGAGCTGGTGTTGGGGCCCCCAGGGGTTGGGCCCCTGGTTGTTGGGGCCCCCAGGGGTTGGGCCCCTGGAGCTATGGTTCGGGCCCCCAGGGTTTGGGCCCCTGGAGTTGGTGTTGGGCCCCCAGGGGTTGGGCCCCTGGAGCTGGTGTTGGGGCCCCCAGGGGTTGGGCCCCTGGAGTTGGTGTTGGGCCCCCAGGGGTTGGGCCCCTGGAGCTGGTGTTGGGGCCCCCAGGGTTTGGGCCCCTGGAGCTGGTGTTGGGGCCCCCAGGGGTTGGGCCCCTGGAGTTGGTGTTGGGGCCCCCAGGGTTTGGGCCCCTGGAGCTGGTGTTGGGGCCCCCAGGGGTTGGGCCCCTGGAGCTGGTTTGGGGCCCCCAGGGTTGGGCCCCTGGAGCTGGTGTTGGGGCCCCCAGGGTTTGGGCCCCTGGAGCTGGTGTTGGGGCCCCCAGGGGTTGGGCCCCTGGAGCTATGGTTCGGGCCCCCAGGGGTTGGGCCCCTGGAGCTGGTGTTGGGGCCCCCAGGGTTGGGCCCCTGGAGCTGGTGTTGGGGCCCCCAGGGTTGGGCCCCTGGAGCTGGTGGTGGGGCCCCCCAGGGTTGGGCCCCTGGAGCTATGGTTCGGGCCCCCAGGGGTTGGGCCCCTGGAGCTGGTGTTGGGGCCCCCAGGGTTTGGGCCCCTGGAGCTGGTGTTGGGGCCCCCAGGGGTTGGGCCCCTGGAGCTATGTTTCGGGCCCCCAGGGTTTGGGCCCCTGGAGCTGGTGTTGGGGCCCCCAGGGGTTGGGCCCCTGGAGCTTGGGTTGGGGCCCCCAGGGGTTGGGCCCCTGGAGCTATGGTTCGGGCCCCCAGGGTTTGGGCCCCTGGAGCTGGTGTTGGGGCCCCCAGGGGTTGGGCCCCTGGAGCTGGTGTTGGGGCCCCCAGGGGTTGGGCCCCTGGAGCTGGTGTTGGGGCCCCCAGGGGTTGGGCCCCTGGAGCTATGGTTCGGGCCCCCAGGGGTTGGGCCCCTGGAGCTGGTGTTGGGGCCCCCAGGGGTTGGGCCCCTGGTGGTGTTGGGCCCCCAGGGGTTGGGCCCCTGGAGCTATGGTTCGGGCCCCCAGGGTTTGGGCCCCTGGAGTTGGTGTTGGGGCCCCAGGGGTTGGGCCCCTGGAGTTGGTGTTGGGGCCCCCGGGGTTGGGCCCCTGGAGTTGGTGTTGGGGCCCCCAGGGTTGGGCCCCTGGAGCTGGTGTTGGGCCCCCAGGGGTTGGGCCCCTGGAGCTGGTGTTGGGGCCCCCAGGGTTGGGCCCCTGGAGCTGGGTTCGGGCCCCCAGGGGTTGGGCCCCTGGAGCTATGGTTTGGGGCCCCCAGGGGTTGGGCCCCTGGAGCTATGGTTCGGGCCCCCAGGGTTTGGGCCCCTGGAGCTGGTGTTGGGGCCCCCAGGGGTTGGGCCCCTGGAGCTATGGTTGGGGCCCCCAGGGGTTGGGCCCCTGGAGCTATGGTGTTGGGGCCCCCAGGGTTTGGGCCCCTGGAGCTGGTGTTGGGGCCCCCAGGGGTTGGGCCCCTGGAGTTGGTGTTGGGGCCCCCAGGGGTTGGGCCCCTGGAGCTATGGTTCGGGCCCCCAGGGTTTGGGCCCCTGGAGCTGGTGTTGGGGCCCCCAGGGTTGGGCCCCTGGAGTTGGTGTTGGGGCCCCCAGGGGTTGGGCCCCTGGAGCTGGTGTTGGGGCCCCCAGGGGTTGGGCCCCTGGAGCTATGTTTCGGGCCCCCAGGGGTTGGGCCCCTGGAGCTGGTGTTGGGGCCCCCAGGGGTTGGGCCCCTGGAGCTGGTGTTGGGGCCCCCAGGGGTTGGGCCCCTGGAGCTGGTTTGGGCCCCCAGGGGTTGGGCCCCTGGAGCTTGGTTTGGGGCCCCCAGGGGTTGGGCCCCTGGAGCTATGGTTCGGGCCCCCAGGGTTTGGGCCCCTGGAGCTGGTGTTGGGGCCCCCAGGGGTTGGGCCCCTGGAGCTATGGTTCGGGCCCCCAGGGTTTGGGCCCCTGGAGCTGGTGTTGGGGCCCCCAGGGGTTGGGCCCCTGGAGTTGGTGTTGGGGCCCCCAGGGGTTGGGCCCCTGGAGCTATGGTTCGGGCCCCCAGGGTTTGGGCCCCTGGAGCTGGTGTTGGGGCCCCCAGGGGTTGGGCCCCTGGAGCTGGTGTTGGGGCCCCCAGGGGTTGGGCCCCTGGAGCTGGTGTTGGGGCCCCCAGGGTTTGGGCCCCTGGAGCTGGTGTTGGGGCCCCCAGGGGTTGGGCCCCTGGAGCTGGTGTTGGGGCCCCCAGGGTTTGGGCCCCTGGAGCTGGTGTTCGGGCCCCCAGGGTTTGGGCCCCTGGAGCTGGTGTTGGGGCCCCCAGGGGTTGGGCCCCTGGAGCTATGGTTCGGGCCCCCAGGGGTTGGGCCCCTGGAGCTGGTGTTGGGGCCCCCAGGGTTTGGGCCCCTGGAGTTGGTGTTGGGGCCCCCAGGGGTTGGGCCCCTGGAGCTATGTTCGGGCCCCCAGGGTTTGGGCCCCTGGAGCTGGTGTTGGGGCCCCCAGGGGTTGGGCCCCTGGAGTTGGTGTTGGGGCCCCCAGGGTTTGGGCCCCTGGAGCTGGTGTTGGGGCCCCCAGGGGTTGGGCCCCTGGAGCTGGTGTTGGGGCCCCCAGGGGTTGGGCCCCTGGAGCTGGTGTTGGGGCCCCCAGGGGTTGGGCCCCTGGAGTTGGTGTTGGGGCCCCCAGGGTTTGGGCCCCTGGAGCTGGTGTTGGGGCCCCAGGGGTTGGGCCCCTGGAGTTGGTGTTGGGGCCCCCAGGGGTTGGGCCCCTGGAGCTATGTTTCGGGCCCCCAGGGTTTGGGCCCCTGGAGCTGGTGTTGGGGCCCCCAGGGGTTGGGCCCCTGGAGTTGGTGTTGGGGCCCCCAGGGTTTGGGCCCCTGGAGCTGGTGTTGGGGCCCCCAGGGTTTGGGCCCCTGGAGTTGGTGTTGGGGCCCCCAGGGTTTGGGCCCCTGGAGCTATGGTTCGCGCCCCAGGGGTTGGGCCCCTGGAGCTGGTGTTGGGGCCCCCAGGGTTTGGGCCCCTGGAGCTGGTGTTGGGGCCCCCAGGGGTTGGGCCCCTGGAGCTATGGTTCGGGCCCCCAGGGGTTGGGCCCCTGGAGCTGGTGTTGGGGCCCCCAGGGTTGGGCCCCTGGAGTTGGTGTTGGGGCCCCCAGGGGTTGGGCCCCTGGAGCTTTTGTTCGGGCCCCCAGGGTTTGGGCCCCTGGAGTTGGTGTTGGGGCCCCCAGGGGTTGGGCCCCTGGAGCTGGTGTTGGGGCCCCCAGGGGTTGGGCCCCTGGAGCTGGTGTTGGGGCCCCCGGGGTTGGGCCCCTGGAGCTATGGTTCGGGCCCCCAGGGGTTGGGCCCCTGGAGCTGGTGTTGGGGCCCCCAGGGGTTGGGCCCCTGGTGTTGGGGCCCCCAGGGGTTGGGCCCCTGGAGCTATGGTGTTGGGGCCCCCAGGGTTTGGGCCCCTGGAGTTGGTGTTGGGGCCCCAAGGGTTGGGCCCCTGGAGCTGGTGTTGGGGGCCCCAGGGGTTGGGCCCCTGGAGTTGGTGTTGGGGCCCCCAGGGGTTGGGCCCCTGGAGCTGGTGTTGGGGCCCCCAGGGGTTGGGCCCCTGGAGCTGGTGTTGGGGCCCCCAGGGGTTGGGCCCCTGGAGCTAGGGTTCGGGCCCCCAGGGTTGGGCCCCTGGAGCTGGTGTTGGGGCCCCCAGGGGTTGGGCCCCTGGAGCTATGGTTCGGGCCCCCAGGGGTTGGGCCCCTGGAGCTGGTGTTGGGGCCCCCGGGGTTGGGCCCCTGGAGCTTGGTTTGGGGCCCCCAGGGGTTGGGCCCCTGGAGCTATGGTGGGGCCCCCAGGGGTTGGGCCCCTGGAGCTATGGTTCGGGCCCCCAGGGTTTGGGCCCCTGGAGCTGGTGTTGGGGCCCCCAGGGGTTGGGCCCCTGGAGTTGGTGTTGGGCCCCCAGGGGTTGGGCCCCTGGAGCTATGGTTCGGGCCCCCAGGGTTTGGGCCCCTGGAGCTGGTGTTGGGCCCCCAGGGTTTGGGCCCCTGGAGCTGGTGTTGGGGCCCCCAGGGGTTGGGCCCCTGGAGCTGGTGTTGGGGCCCCCAGGGGTTGGGCCCCTGGAGCTATTGTTCGGGCCCCCAGGGGTTGGGCCCCTGGAGCTGGTGTTGGGGCCCCCAGGGTTTGGGCCCCTGGAGCTGGTGTTGGGGCCCCCAGGGGTTGGGCCCCTGGAGTTGGTGTTGGGGCCCCCAGGGTTTGGGCCCCTGGAGCTGGTGTTGGGGCCCCCAGGGGTTGGGCCCCTGGAGCTGGTGTTGGGGCCCCCAGGGTTTGGGCCCCTGGAGCTGGTGTTCGGGCCCCCAGGGTTTGGGCCCCTGGAGCTGGTGTTGGGGCCCCCAGGGGTTGGGCCCCTGGAGCTATGGTTCGGGCCCCCGGGGTTGGGCCCCTGGAGCTGGTGTTGGGGCCCCCAGGGGTTGGGCCCCTGGAGCTGGTGTTGGGGCCCCCAGGGGTTGGGCCCCTGGAGCTATGGTTCGGCCCCCAGGGTTTGGGCCCCTGGAGCTGGTGTTGGGGCCCCCAGGGGTTGGGCCCCTGGACTTGGTGTTGGGGCCCCCAGGGTTTGGGCCCCTGGAGCTGGTGTTGGGGCCCCCAGGGGTTGGGCCCCTGGAGCTATGGTTTGGGCCCCCAGGGGTTGGGCCCCTGGAGCTGGTGTTGGGGCCCCCAGGGTTGGGCCCCTGGAGCTATGGTTCGGGCCCCCAGGGGTTTGGGCCCCTGGAGCTGGTGTTGGGGCCCCCAGGGGTTGGGCCCCTGGAGCTATGGTTCGGGCCCCCAGGGTTTGGGCCCCTGGAGCTGGTGTTGGGGCCCCAGGGGTTGGGCCCCTGGAGTTGGTGTTGGGGCCCCCAGGGGTTGGGCCCCTGGAGCTATGGTTCGGGCCCCCAGGGTTTGGGCCCCTGGAGCTGGTGTTGGGGCCCCAGGGGTTGGGCCCTGGAGTTGGTGTTGGGGCCCCCAGGGGTTGGGCCCCTGGAGCTGGTGTTGGGGCCCCCAGGGTTTGGGCCCCTGGAGCTGGTGTTGGGGCCCCCAGGGGTTGGGCCCCTGGAGCTGGTGTTGGGGCCCCCAGGGTTTGGGCCCCTGGAGCTGGTGTTGGGGCCCCCAGGGTTTGGGCCCCTGGAGCTGGTGTTGGGGCCCCCAGGGGTTGGGCCCCTGGAGCTATGGTTCGGGCACCTGGGGTTGGGCCCCTGGAGCTGGTGTTGGGGCCCCCAGGGTTTGGGCCCCTGGAGTTGGTGTTGGGGCCCCCAGGGGTTGGGCCCCTGGAGCTATGGTTGGGCCCCCAGGGTTTGGGCCCCTGGAGCTGGTGTTGGGGCCCCCAGGGGTTGGGCCCCTGGAGCTGGTGTTGGGGCCCCCAGGGGTTGGGCCCCTGGAGCTATGGTTGGGGCCCCCAGGGGTTGGGCCCCTGGAGCTATGGTTGGGGCCCCCAGGGGTTGGGCCCCTGGAGCTATGGTTCGGGCCCCCAGGGTTTGGGCCCCTGGAGCTGGTGTTGGGGCCCCCAGGGGTTGGGCCCCTGGAGCTATGGTTCGGGCCCCAGGGTTTGGGCCCCTGGAGCTGGTGTTGGGGCCCCCAGGGGTTGGGCCCCTGGAGTTGGTGTTGGGCCCCCAGGGGTTGGGCCCCTGGAGCTATGGTTCGGGCCCCCAGGGTTTGGGCCCCTGGAGCTGGTGTTGGGGCCCCCAGGGGTTGGGCCCCTGGAGTTGGTGTTGGGGCCCCCAGGGTTGGGCCCCTGGAGCTGGTGTTGGGCCCCCAGGGTTTGGGCCCCTGGAGCTGGTGTTGGGGCCCCCAGGGGTTGGGCCCCTGGAGCTGGTGTTGGGGCCCCCAGGGTTTGGGCCCCTGGAGCTGGTGTTGGGCCCCCAGGGGTTTGGGCCCCTGGAGCTGGTGTTGGGGCCCCCAGGGGTTGGGCCCCTGGAGCTATGGTTCGGGCCCCCAGGGGTTGGGCCCCTGGAGCTGGTGTTGGGGCCCCCAGGGTTTGGGCCCCTGGAGCTGGTGTTGGGGCCCCCAGGGGTTGGGCCCTGGAGCTATGGTTCGGGCCCCCAGGGTTTGGGCCCCTGGAGCTGGTGTTGGGGCCCCCAGGGGTTGGGCCCCTGGAGCTGGTGTTGGGGCCCCCAGGGTTTGGGCCCCTGGAGCTGGTGTTGGGGCCCCCAGGGGTTGGGCCCCTGGAGTTGGTGTTGGGGCCCCCAGGGGTTGGGCCCCTGGAGCTGGTGTTGGGGCCCCCAGGGTTGGGCCCCTGGAGTTGGTGTTGGGGCCCCCAGGGTTTGGGCCCCTGGAGCTGGTGTTGGGGCCCCAGGGGTTGGGCCCCTGGAGTTGGTGTTGGGGCCCCCAGGGGTTTGGCCCCTGGAGCTGGTGTTGGGGCCCCCAGGGTTTGGGCCCCTGGAGTTGGTGTTGGGGCCCCCAGGGGTTGGGCCCCTGGAGCTGGTGTTGGGGCCCCCAGGGTTTGGGCCCCTGGAGCTGGTGTTGGGGCCCCCATGGGTTTGGGCCCCTGGAGTTGGTGTTGGGGCCCCCAGGGTTTGGGCCCCTGGAGCTGGTGTTCGGGCCCCCAGGGTTGGGCCCCTGGAGCTGGTGTTGGGCCCCCAGGGTTTGGGCCCCTGGAGCTGGTGTTGGGGCCCCCAGGGGTTGGGCCCCTGGAGCTATGGTTCGGGCCCCCAGGGGTTTGGGCCCCTGGAGCTGGTGTTGGGGCCCCCAGGGGTTGGGCCCCTGGACTTGGTGTTGGGGCCCCCAGGGGTTGGGCCCCTGGAGCTATGGTTCGGGCCCCCAGGGTTTGGGCCCCTGGAGTTGGTGTTGGGGCCCCCAGGGGTTGGGCCCTGGAGCTGGTGTTGGGGCCCCCAGGGTTTGGGCCCCTGGAGCTGGTGTTGGGGCCCCCAGGGGTTGGGCCCCTGGAGCTATGGTTCGGGCCCCCAGGGTTTGGGCCCCTGGAGCTGGTGTTGGGGCCCCCAGGGGTTGGGCCCCTGGTGTGTTGGGGCCCCCAGGGGTTGGGCCCCTGGAGCTATGGTTCGGGCCCCCAGGGTTTGGGCCCCTGGAGTTGGTGTTGGGGCCCCCAGGGGTTGGGCCCCTGGAGTGGTGTTGGGGCCCCCAGGGGTTGGGCCCCTGGAGCTGGTGTTGGGGCCCCCAGGGGTTGGGCCCCTGGAGCTGGTGTTGGGGCCCCCAGGGTTGGGCCCCTGGAGCTGGTGTTGGGGCCCCCAGGGGTTGGGCCCCTGGAGCTGGTGTTGGGGCCCCCAGGGGTTGGGCCCCTGGAGCTGGGTTCGGGCCCCCAGGGGTTGGGCCCCTGGAGCTATGTTGGGGCCCCCAGGGGTTGGGCCCCTGGAGCTATGGTTCGGGGCCCCAGGGTTTGGGCCCCTGGAGCTGGTGTTGGGGCCCCCAGGGGTTGGGCCCCTGGAGCTGGTGTTTTGGGCCCCCAGGGGTTGGGCCCCTGGAGCTATGGTTCGGGCCCCCAGGGTTTGGGCCCCTGGAGCTGGTGTTGGGGCCCCCAGGGGTTGGGCCCCTGGAGCTGGTGTTGGGGCCCCCAGGGGTTGGGCCCCTGGAGCTATGGTTCGGGCCCCCAGGGTTTGGGCCCCTGGAGCTGGTGTTGGGGCCCCCAGGGGTTGGGCCCCTGGAGCTGGTGTTGGGGCCCCCAGGGTTGGGCCCCTGGAGCTGGTGTTGGGGCCCCCAGGGGTTGGGCCCCTGGAGCTATGGTTCGGGCCCCCAGGGGTTGGGCCCCTGGAGCTGGTGTTGGGCCCCCAGGGGTTGGGCCCCTGGAGCTGGTGTTGGGGCCCCCAGGGGTTGGGCCCCTGGAGTTGGTGTTGGGGCCCCCAGGGTTTGGGCCCCTGGAGCTGGTGTTGGGGCCCCCAGGGGTTGGGCCCCTGGAGCTGGTGTTGGGGCCCCCAGGGTTTGGGCCCCTGGAGCTGGTGTTGGGGCCCCCAGGGTTTGGGCCCCTGGAGCTGGTGTTGGGGCCCCCAGGGGTTGGGCCCCTGGAGCTATGGTTCGGGCCCCCAGGGGTTGGGCCCCTGGAGCTGGTGTTGGGGCCCCCAGGGTTTGGGCCCCTGGAGTTGGTGTTGGGGCCCCCAGGGGTTGGGCCCCTGGAGCTGGTGTCGGGGCCCCCAGGGTTTGGGCCCCTGGAGCTGGTGTTGGGGCCCCCAGGGGTTGGGCCCCTGGAGTTGGTGTTGGGGCCCCCAGGGTTTGGGCCCCTGGAGCTGGTGTTGGGGCCCCCAGGGGTTGGGCCCCTGGAGCTGGTGTTGGGCCCCCAGGGTTGGGCCCCTGGAGCTGGTGTTGGGCCCCCAGGGGTTGGGCCCCTGGAGTTTTGGTTGGGGCCCCCAGGGTTTGGGCCCCTGGAGCTGGTGTTGGGGCCCCCAGGGGTTGGGCCCCTGGAGTTGGTGTTGGGGCCCCCAGGGTTTGGGCCCCTGGAGCTGGTGTTGGGGCCCCCAGGGGTTGGGCCCCTGGAGTTGGTGTTGGGGCCCCCAGGGGTTGGGCCCCTGGAGCTGGTGTTTCGGGCCCCCAGGGTTTGGGCCCCTGGAGCTGGTGTTGGGGCCCCCAGG
This sequence comes from Gopherus flavomarginatus, assembly GCF_025201925.1. Lineage (NCBI taxonomy): Eukaryota > Metazoa > Chordata > Testudines > Testudinidae > Gopherus > Gopherus flavomarginatus. Next base: position 65,782 of record NW_026115118.1, read on the forward strand.
GGTTGGGCCCCTGGAGTTGGTGTTGGGGCCCCCAGGGGTTGGGCCCCTGGAGCTGGTGTTGGGGCCCCCAGGGTTTGGGCCCCTGGAGCTGGTGTTGGGGCCCCCAGGGGTTGGGCCCCTGGAGCTGGTGTTGGGGCCCCCAGGGTTTGGGCCCCTGGAGCTGGTGTTCGGGCCCCCAGGGTTTGGGCCCCTGGAGCTGGTGTTGGGGCCCCCAGGGGTTGGGCCCCTGGAGCTGATGTTCGGGCCCCCAGGGGTTGGGCCCCTGGAGCTGGTGTTGGGGCCCCCAGGGTTTGGGCCCCTGGAGTTGGTGTTGGGGCCCCCAGGGGTTGGGCCCCTGGAGCTGGTGTTGGGGCCCCCAGGGTTTGGGCCCCTGGAGCTGGTGTTGGGGCCCCCAGGGGTTGGGCCCCTGGAGCTGGTGTTGGGGCCCCCAGGGTTGGGCCCCTGGAGCTGGTGTTGGGGCCCCCAGGGGTTGGGCCCCTGGAGCTGGTGTTGGGGCCCCAGGGGTTGGGCCCCTGGAGTTGGTGTTGGGGCCCCCAGGGGTTGGGCCCCTGGAGCTATGTTTCGGGCCCCCAGGTTTGGGCCCCTGGAGCTGGTGTTGGGGCCCCCAGGGTTTGGGCCCCTGGAGCTGGTGTTGGGGCCCCCAGGGTTTGGGCCCCTGGAGCTGGTGTTGGGCCCCCAGGGGTTGGGCCCCTGGAGCTGGTGTTGGGGCCCCCAGGGTTTGGGCCCCTGGAGCTATGGTTCGGGCCCCCAGGGGTTGGGCCCCTGGAGCTGGGTTGGGGCCCCCAGGGGTTGGGCCCCTGGAGCTATGGTTCGGGCCCCCAGGGGTTGGGCCCCTGGAGCTGGTGTTGGGCCCCCAGGGTTTGGGCCCCTGGAGTTGGTGTTGGGGCCCCCAGGGGTTGGGCCCCTGGAGCTATGGTTCGGGCCCCCAGGGTTTGGGCCCCTGGAGCTGGTGTTGGGGCCCCCAGGGTTTGGGCCCCTGGAGTTGGTGTTGGGGACCCCAGGGTTTGGGCCCCTGGAGTTGGTGTTGGGGCCCCCAGGGGTTGGGCCCCTGGAGTTGGTGTTGGGGCCCCCAGGGTTTTGGTCTCTGGAGCTGGTGTTGGGGCCCCCAGGGTTTGGGCCCCTGGAGTTGGTGTTGGGGCCCCCAGGGTTTGGGCCCCTGGAGCTATGGTTCGGGCCCCCAGGGGTTGGGCCCCTGGAGCTGGTGTTGGGGCCCCCAGGGTTGGGCCCCTGGAGCTGGTGTTGGGGCCCCCAGGGGTTGGGCCCCTGGAGCTATGGTTTCGGGCCCCCAGGGTTTGGGCCCCTGGAGTTGGTGTTGGGGCCCCAGGGTTGGGCCCCTGGAGCTGGTGTTGGGGCCCCCAGGGGTTGGGCCCCTGGAGCTGGGTTTGGGGCCCCCGGGGTTGGGCCCCTGGAGTTGGTGTTGGGGCCCCCAGGGTTTGGGCCCCTGGAGCTGGTGTTGGGGCCCCCAGGGGTTGGGCCCCTGGAGCTGGTGTTGGGGCCCCCAGGGTTTGGGCCCCTGGAGCTGGTGTTGGGGCCCCAGGGGTTGGGCCCCTGGAGCTGTGTTGGGCCCCCAGGGTTTGGGCCCCTGGAGCTGGTGTTGGGGCCCCCAGGGTTGGGCCCCTGGAGCTGGTGTTGGGGCCCCCAGGGTTTGGGCCCCTGGAGCTGGTGTTGGGGCCCCCAGGGTTTGGGCCCCTGGAGCTATGTTCGGGCCCCCAGGGGTTGGGCCCCTGGAGCTGGTGTTGGGGCCCCCAGGGGTTGGGCCCCTGGAGCTTGGTGTTGGGCCCCCAGGGGTTGGGCCCCTGGAGCTATGGTTCGGGCCCCCAGGGTTTGGGCCCCTGGAGCTGGTGTTGGGGCCCCCAGGGGTTGGGCCCCTGGAGCTGGTGTTGGGGCCCCCAGGGTTTGGGCCCCTGGAGCTGGTGTTGGGGTCCCCAGGGGTTGGGCCCCTGGAGCTATGGTTCGGCCCCCAGGGGTTGGGCCCCTGGAGCTGATGTTGGGGCCCCCAGGGGTTGGGCCCCTGGTGTTGGGGGCCCCCAGGGGTTGGGCCCCTGGAGCTATGGTTCGGGCCCCCAGGGTTTGGGCCCCTGGAGTTGGTGTTGGGGCCCCAAGGGGTTGGGCCCCTGGAATGGTGTTGGGGCCCCCAGGGTTGGGCCCCTGGAGTTGGTGTTGGGGCCCCCAGGGGTTGGGCCCCTGGAGCTGGTGTTGGGGCCCCCAGGGGTTGGGCCCCTGGAGCTGGTGTTGGGGCCCCCAGGGGTTGGGCCCCTGGAGCTGTGGTTCGGGCCCCCAGGGTTGGGCCCCTGGAGCTATGGTTCGGGCCCCCAGGGGTTGGGCCCCTGGAGCTATGGTTCGGGCCCCAGGGTTTGGGCCCCTGGAGCTGGTGTTGGGGCCCCCAGGGTTTGGGCCCCTGGAGCTATGGTTCGGGCCCCCAGGGGTTGGGCCCCTGGAGCTATGGTTGGGGCCCCCAGGGTTTGGGCCCTGGAGCTGGTGTTGGGGCCCCCAGGGTTTGGGCCCCTGGAGTTGGTGTTGGGGCCCCCAGGGGTTGGGCCCCTGGAGCTATGTTCGGGCCCCCAGGGTTTGGGCCCCTGGAGCTGGTGTTGGGGCCCCCAGGGGTTGGGCCCCTGGAGTTGGTGTTGGGGCCCCCAGGGTTGGGCCCCTGGAGCTGGTTTGGGGCCCCCAGGGGTTTGGGCCCTGGAGCTATGGTTCGGGCCCCAGGGGTTGGGCCCCTGGAGCTGGTGTTGGGGCCCCCAGGGTTTGGGCCCCTGGAGCTGGTGTTGGGGCCCCCGGGGTTGGGCCCCTGGAGCTGGTGTTGGGGCCCCCAGGGTTTGGGCCCCTGGAGCTGGTGTTGGGGCCCCCAGGGGTTGGGCCCCTGGAGCTGGTGTTGGGGCCCCCAGGGTTTGGGCCCCTGGAGCTGGTGTTGGGGCCCCCAGGGTTTGGGCCCCTGGAGCTGGTGTTGGGGCCCCCAGGGTTGGGCCCCTGGAGCTATGGTTCGGGCCCCCAGGGTTTGGGCCCCTGGAGTTGGTGTTGGGGCCCCCAGGGGTTGGGCCCCTGGAGCTGGTGTTGGGGCCCCCAGGGTTTGGGCCCCTGGAGCTGGTGTTGGGGCCCCAGGGGTTGGGCCCCTGGAGCTATGGTTCGGGCCCCCAGGGGTTGGGCCCCTGGAGCTGGTGTTGGGGCCCCAGGGTTGGGCCCCTGGTGTTGGGGCCCCCAGGGGTTGGGCCCCTGGAGCTATGGTTCGGGCCCCCAGGGTTTGGGCCCCTGGAGCTTGGTGTTGGGGCCCCAAGGGTTGGGCCCCTGGAGCTGGTGTTGGGGCCCCCAGGGGTTGGGCCCCTGGAGTTGGTGTTGGGGCCCCAGGGGTTGGGCCCCTGGAGCTGGTGTTGGGGCCCCCAGGGGTTGGGCCCCTGGAGCTGGTGTTGGGGCCCCCAGGGGTTGGGCCCCTGGAGCTGGGTTGGGGCCCCCAGGGGTTGGGCCCCTGGAGCTGGTGTTCGGGCCCCCAGGGGTTGGGCCCCTGGAGCTATGGTTCGGGCCCCAGGGTTTGGGCCCCTGGAGCTGGTGTTGGGGTCCCCAGGGTTGGGCCCCTGGAGCTATGGTTGGGGCCCCCAGGGGTTGGGCCCCTGGAGCTGGTTTTGGGTCCCCCAGGGTTTGGGCCCCTGGAGCTGGTGTTGGGCCCCCAGGGTTTGGGCCCCTGGAGCTGGGGTTGGGCCCCCAGGGGTTGGGCCCCTGGAGCTATGGTTCGGGCCCCCAGGGTTTGGGCCCCTGGAGCTGGTGTTGGGGCCCCCAGGGGTTGGGCCCCTGGAGCTGGTGTTGGGGCCCCCAGGTTGGGCCCCTGGAGCTGGTGTGGGGCCCCCAGGGGTTGGGCCCCTGGAGCTATGGTTCGGGCCCCCAGGGGTTGGGCCCCTGGAGCTGGTTTGGGCCCCAGGGGTTGGGCCCCTGGAGCTGGTGTTGGGGCCCCCAGGGGTTGGGCCCCTGGAGTTGGTGTTGGGGCCCCCAGGTTTGGGCCCCTGGAGCTGGTGTTGGGGCCCCCAGGGGTTGGGCCCCTGGAGCTGGTGTTGGGGCCCCCAGGGTTTGGGCCCCTGGAGCTGGTGTTGGGGCCCCCAGGGTTTGGGCCCCTGGAGCTGGTGTTGGGGCCCCCAGGGGTTGGGCCCCTGGAGCTATGGTTCGGGCCCCCAGGGGTTGGGCCCCTGGAGCTGGTGTTGGGGCCCCCAGGGGTTGGGCCCCTGGAGTTGGTGTTGGGGCCCCCAGGGGTTGGGCCCCTGGAGCTATGGTTCGGGCCCCCAGGGGTTGGGCCCCTGGAGCTATGGTTGGGGCCCCCAGGGTTTGGGCCCCTGGAGCTATGTTTCGGGCCCCAGGGTTTGGGCCCCTGGAGCTGGTGTTGGGGCCCCCAGGGGTTGGGCCCCTGGAGCTATGGTTCGGGCCCCCAGGGTTTGGGCCCCTGGAGCTGGTGTTGGGGCCCCCAGGGGTTGGGCCCTGGAGTTGGGTTGGGGCCCCCAGGGTTTGGGCCCCTGGAGCTGGTGTTGGGGCCCCCAGGGTTTGGGCCCCTGGAGCTGGTGTTGGGGCCCCCAGGGGTTGGGCCCCTGGAGTTGGTGTTGGGGCCCCCAGGGTTTGGGCCCCTGGAGCTGGTGTTGGGGCCCCCAGGGGTTTGGCCCCTGGAGCTATGGTTCGGGCCCCCGGGGTTGGGCCCCTGGAGCTGGTGTTGGGGCCCCCAGGGTTTGGGCCCCTGGAGCTGGTGTTCGGGCCCCCAGGGGTTGGGCCCCTGGAGTTGGTGTTGGGGCCCCCAGGGTTTGGCCCCTGGAGCTGGTGTTGGGGCCCCCAGGGGTTGGGCCCCTGGAGCTATGGTTCGGGCCCCCAGGGGTTGGGCCCCTGGAGTTGGTGTTGGGGCCCCCAGGGTTGGGCCCCTGGAGCTGGTGTTGGGGCCCCCAGGGTTTGGGCCCCTGGAGCTGGTGTTGGGGCCCCAGGGGTTGGGCCCTGGAGCTGGTGTTGGGGCCCCCAGGGGTTGGGCCCCTGGAGCTATGGTTCGGGCCCCCAGGGGTTGGGCCCCTGGAGCTGGTGTTGGGGCCCCCAGGGTTTGGGCCCCTGGAGCTGGTGTTGGGGCCCCCAGGGTTTGGGCCCCTGGAGCTATGGTTCGGCCCCCAGGGGTTGGGCCCCTGGAGCTGGTGTTGGGGCCCCCAGGGTTTGGGCCCCTGGAGCTGGTGTTGGGGCCCCCAGGGTTGGGCCCCTGGAGCTATGGTTCGGGCCCCCAGGGGTTGGGCCCCTGGAGCTGGTGTTGGGGCCCCCAGGGGTTGGGCCCCTGGAGCTATGGTTCGGGCCCCCAGGGGTTGGGCCCCTGGAGCTGGTGTTGGGGCCCCCAGGGGTTGGGCCCCTGGAGCTGGTGTTGGGGCCCCCAGGGTTTGGGCCCCTGGAGCTGGTGTTGGGGCCCCCAGGGGTTGGGCCCCTGGAGTTGGTGTTGGGGCCCCCAGGGGTTGGGCCCCTGGAGCTATGGTTCGGGCCCCCAGGGTTTGGGCCCCTGGAGTTGGTGTTGGGGCCCCCAGGGGTTTGGCCCCTGGAGTTGGTGTTGGGGCCCCCAGGGTTTGGGCCCCTGGAGCTGGTGTTGGGGCCCCCAGGGTTTGGGCCCCTGGAGCTGGTGTTGGGGCCCCCAGGGGTTGGGCCCCTGGAGCTATGGTTCGGGCCCCCAGGGGTTGGGCCCCTGGAGCTGGTGTTGGGCCCCCAGGGTTTGGGCCCCTGGAGCTGGTGTTGGGGCCCCCAGGGGTTGGGCCCCTGGAGCTGGTGTTGGGGCCCCCAGGGGTTGGGCCCCTGGAGCTATGGTTCGGGCCCCCAGGGTTTGGGCCCCTGGAGTTGGTGTTGGGGCCCCCAGGGGTTGGGCCCCTGGAGCTGGTGTTGGGCCCCCAGGGTTTGGGCCCCTGGAGCTGGTGTTGGAGCCCCAGGGATTAGGCCCCTGGAGCTATGGTTCGGGCCCCCAGGGGTTGGGCCCCTGGAGCTGGTGTTGGGGCCCCCAGGGTTTGGCCCCTGGAGCTGGTGTTGGGGCCCCCATGGGTTGGGCCCCTGGAGTTGGTGTTGGGGCCCCCAGGGGTGGGGCCCTGGAGCTATGGTTCGGGCCCCTAGGGTTTGGGCCCCTGGAGTTGGTGTTGGGGCCCCCAGGGTTTGGGCCCCTGGAGCTGGTGTTGGGGCCCCCAGGGGTTGGGCCCCTGGAGCTATGGTTCGGCCCCCAGGGGTTGGGCCCCTGGAGCTGGTGTTGGGGCCCCCAGGGGTTGGGCCCCTGGAGCTGGTGTTTGGGGCCCCCAGGGGTTGGGCCCCTGGAGCTATGTTTCGGGCCCCCAGGGGTTGGGCCCCTGGAGTTGGTGTTGGGGCCCCCAGGGTTTGGGCCCCTGGAGCTGGTGTTGGGGCCCCCAGGGGTTGGGCCCCTGGAGCTATGGTTCGGGCCCCCAGGGGTTGGGCCCCTGGAGCTGGTGTTGGGGCCCCCAGGTTTGGGCCCCTGGAGCTGGTGTTGGGGCCCCCAGGGGTTGGGCCCCTGGAGTTGGTGTTGGGGCCCCCAGGTTTGGGCCCCTGGAGCTGGTGTTGGGGCCCCCAGGGGTTGGGCCCCTGGAGCTATGGTTTGGGCCCCAGGGGTTGGGCCCCTGGAGTTGGTGTTGGGGCCCCCAGGGGTTGGGCCCCTGGAGCTGGTGTTGGGGCCCCCAGGGTTTGGGCCCCTGGAGTTGGTGTTGGGGCCCCCAGGGTTTGGGCCCCTGGAGCTGGTGTTGGGGCCCCCAGGGGTTGGGCCCCTGGAGCTGGTGTTGGGGCCCCCAGGGGTTGGGCCCCTGGAGTTGGTGTTGGGGCCCCCAGGGTTTGGGCCCCTGGAGCTGGTGTTTGGGGCCCCCAGGGGTTGGGCCCCTGGAGCTATGGTTCGGGCCCCCAGGGGTTGGGCCCCTGGAGTTGGTGTTGGGGCCCCCAGGGTTTGGGCCCCTGGAGTTGGTGTTGGGGCCCCCAGGGTTGGGCCCCTGGAGCTATGGTTCGGGCCCCCAGGGGTTGGGCCCCTGGAGCTGGTGTTGGGGCCCCCAGGGGTTGGGCCCCTGGAGCTATGGTTCGGGCCCCCAGGGGTTGGGCCCCTGGAGCTGGTGTTGGGGCCCCCAGGGTTTGGCCCCTGGAGCTGGTGTTGGGGCCCCCAGGGTTTGGGCCCCTGGAGCTGGTGTTGGGGCCCCCAGGGGTTGGGCCCCTGGAGCTATGTTGGGGCCCCCAGGTTTGGGCCCCTGGAGCTGGTGTTGGGGCCCCCAGGGTTTGGGCCCCTGGAGCTGGTGTTGGGGCCCCCAGGGGTTGGGCCCCTGGAGCTATGGTTCGGGCCCCCAGGGGTTGGCCCCTGGAGCTGGTGTTGGGGCCCCCAGGGTTTGGGCCCCTGGAGCTGGTGTTGGGGCCCCCAGGGGTTGGGCCCCTGGAGCTGGTGTTGGGGCCCCAGGGTTGGGCCCCTGGAGCTGGTGTTGGGCCCCCAGGGGTTGGGCCCCTGGAGCTGGTGTTGGGGCCCCCAGGGGTTGGGCCCCTGGAGCTTGGTGTTGGGGCCCCCAGGGTTTGGGCCCCTGGAGCTGGTGTTGGGGCCCCAGGGGTTGGGCCCCTGGAGCTATGGTTCGGGCCCCCAGGGGTTGGGCCCCTGGAGCTGGTGTTGGGGCCCCCAGGGTTTGGGCCCCTGGAGCTGGTGTTGGGGCCCCCAGGGGTTGGGCCCCTGGAGCTATGGTTCGGGCCCCCAGGGGTTGGGCCCCTGGAGCTGGTGTTGGGGCCCCCAGGGTTTGGGCCCCTGGAGCTGGTGTTGGGGCCCCCCAGGGGTTGGGCCCCTGGAGTTGGTGTTGGGGCCCCAGGGTTTGGGCCCCTGGAGCTGGTGTTGGGGCCCCCAGGGGTTGGGCCCCTGGAGCTATGGTTCGGGCCCCCAGGGGTTGGGCCCCTGGAGCTGGTGTTGGGGCCCCCAGGGGTTGGGCCCCTGGAGCTGGTGTTGGGGCCCCCAGGGTTTGGGCCCTGGAGTTGGTGTTGGGGCCCCAGGGGTTGGGCCCCTGGAGCTGGTGTTGGGGCCCCCAGGGGTTGGGCCCCTGGAGCTATGGTTCGGGCCCCCAGGGGTTGGGCCCTTGGAGCTGGTGTTGGGGCCCCCAGGGTTTGGGCCCCTGGAGCTGGTGTTGGGGCCCCCAGGGGTTGGGCCCCTGGAGCTATGGTTCGGGCCCCCATTGGTTGGGCCCCTGGAGTTGGTGTTGGGGCCCCAGGGTTTGGGCCCCTGGAGTTGGTGTTGGGGCCCCAGGGGTTGGGCCCCTGGAGCTGGTGTTCGGGCCCCCAGGGGTTGGGCCCCTGGAGCTGGTGTTGGGGCCCCAGGGGTTGGGCCCCTGAGCTATGTTTCGGGCCCCCAGGGGTTGGGCCCCTGGAGCTGGTGTTGGGGCCCCCAGGGGTTGGGCCCCTGGATTGGTGTTGGGGCCCCCAGGGTTTGGGCCCCTGGAGCTGGTGTTGGGCCCCCAGGGGTTGGGCCCCTGGAGTTGGTGTTGGGGCCCCCAGGGGTTGGGCCCCTGGAGCTATGGTTCGGCCCCCAGGGTTTGGGCCCCTGGAGCTGGTGTTGGGGCCCCCAGGGGTTGGGCCCCTGGAGCTTGTGTTGGGGCCCCCAGGGTTTGGGCCCCTGGAGCTGGTGTTGGGGCCCCCAGGGTTTGGGCCCCTGGAGCTGGTGTTGGGGCCCCCAGGGTTTGGGCCTGGAGCTATGGTTCGGGCCCCCAGGGGTTGGGCCCCTGGAGCTGGTGTTGGGGCCCCCAGGGTTTGGGCCCCTGGAGCTGGTGTTGGGGCCCCCAGGGTTTGGGCCCTGGAGTTGGTGTTGGGGCCCCCAGGGGTTGGGCCCCTGGAGCTATGGTTCGGGCCCCCAGGGGTTGGGCCCCTGGAGTTGGTGTTGGGGCCCCCAGGGTTTGGGCCCCTGGAGCTGGTGTTGGGGCCCCCAGGGGTTGGGCCCCTGGAGCTATGGTTCGGGCCCCAGGGGTTGGGCCCCTGGAGCTGGTGTTGGGGCCCCCAGGGTTTGGGCCCCTGGAGCTGGTGTTGGGGCCCCCAGGGGTTGGGCCCCTGGAGTTGGTGTTGGGCCCCCAGGGTTTGGCCCCTGGAGCTGGTTTGGGGCCCCCAGGGGTTGGGCCCCTGGAGCTATGGTTCGGGCCCCCAGGGGTTGGGCCCCTGGAGCTATGGTTGGGGCCCCCAGGGTTTGGGCCCCTGGAGCTGGTGTTGGGGCCCCCAGGGGTTGGGCCCCTGGAGCTATGGTTCGGGCCCCCAGGGGTTGGGCCCCTGGAGCTGGTGTTGGGGCCCCCAGGGGTTGGCCCCTGGAGTTGGTGTTGGGGCCCCCAGGGTTTGGGCCCCTGGAGCTGGTGTTTGGGGCCCCCAGGGGTTGGGCCCCTGGAGTTGGTGTTGGGGCCCCCAGGGGTTGGGCCCCTGGAGCTATGGTTGGGGCCCCCAGGGTTGGGCCCCTGGAGTTGGTGTTGGGGCCCCCAGGGGTTGGGCCCCTGGAGCTGGTGTTGGGGCCCCCAGGGTTTGGGCCCCTGGAGCTGGGTTGGGCCCCCCAGGGTTTGGGCCCCTGGAGTTGGTGTTGGGGGCCCCCAGGGTTGGGGCCCCTGGAGCTATGGTTCGGGCCCCCAGGGGTTGGGCCCCTGGAGCTGGTGTTGGGCCCCCAGGGTTTGGCCCCTGGAGCTGGTGTTGGGGCCCCCAGGGTTGGGCCCCTGGAGCTGGTGTTGGGGCCCCCAGGGGTTTGGCCCCTGGAGCTATGGTTCGGGCCCCCAGGGTTTGGGCCCCTGGAGCTGGTGTTGGGGCCCCCAGGGTTTGGGCCCCTGGAGCTGGTGTTGGGGCCCCCAGGGTTTGGGCCCCTGGAGTATGGTTCGGGCCCCCAGGGTTGGGCCCCTGGAGCTTGGTTTGGGGCCCCCAGGGGTTGGGCCCCTGGAGTTGGTGTTGGGGCCCCCAGGGGTTGGGCCCCTGGAGCTATGGTTTTGGGGCCCCCAGGGGTTGGGCCCCTGGAGCTGGTGTTGGGGCCCCCAGGGGTTGGGCCCCTGGAGCTGGTGTTGGGGCCCCCAGGGTTTGGGCCCCTGGAGCTGGTGTTGGGGCCCCCAGGGGTTGGGCCCCTGGAGCTATGGTTCGGGCCCCCAGGGGTTGGGCCCCTGGAGTTGGTGTTGGGCCCCCAGGGTTTGGGCCCCTGGAGCTGGTGTTGGGGCCCCCAGGGGTTGGGCCCCTGGAGCTATGGTTCGGGCCCCCAGGGGTTGGGCCCCTGGAGCTGGTGTTGGGGCCCCCAGGGGTTGGGCCCCTGGAGCTGGTGTTGGGGCCCCCAGGGGTTGGGCCCCTGGAGCTATGGTTCGGGCCCCCAGGGTTTTGGCCCCTGGAGCTGGTGTTGGGGCCCCCAGGGGTTGGGCCCCTGGAGCTGGTTTCGGGCCCCCAGGGGTTGGGCCCCTGGAGCTGGTGTTGGGGCCCCCAGGGTTTGGGCCCCTGGAGCTATGGTTCGGGCCCCCAGGGGTTGGGCCCCTGGAGCTGGTGTTGGGGCCCCCAGGGTTTGGGCCCCTGGAGCTGGTGTTGGGGCCCCCAGGGGTTGGGCCCCTGGAGTTGGTGTTGGGGCCCCCAGGGTTTGGGCCCCTGGAGCTGGTGTGGGGCCCCCAGGGGTTGGGCCCCTGGAGCTATGGTTCGGGCCCCCAGGGGTTGGGCCCCTGGAGTTGGTGTTGGGGCCCCCAGGGTTTGGGCCCCTGGAGCTGGTTGGGGCCCCCAGGGGTTGGGCCCCTGGAGCTATGGTTCGGGCCCCCAGGGGTTGGGCCCCTGGAGCTGGTGTTGGGGCCCCCAGGGTTTGGGCCCCTGGAGCTGGTGTTTCGGGCCCCCAGGGGTTGGGCCCCTGGAGTTGGTGTTGGGCCCCCAGGGTTTGGGCCCCTGGAGCTGGTGTTGGGGCCCCCAGGGGTTGGGCCCCTGGAGCTATGGTTCGGGCCCCCAGGGGTTGGGCCCCTGAGCTTGGTGTTGGGGCCCCAGGGTTTGGGCCCCTGGAGCTGGTGTTGGGGCCCCCAGGGTTTGGCCCCTGGAGCTGGTGTTGGGGCCCCCAGGGGTTGGGCCCCTGGAGCTGGTGTTGGGGCCCCCAGGGGTTGGGCCCCTGGAGCTATGGTTCGGGCCCCCAGGGGTTGGGCCCCTGGAGTTGGTGTTGGGCCCCCAGGGTTTGGGCCCCTGGAGCTGGTGTTGGGGCCCCCAGGGGTTGGGCCCCTGGAGCTATGGTTCGGGCCCCCAGGGGTTGGGCCCCTGGAGCTGGTGTTGGGGCCCCCAGGGTTTGGGCCCCTGGAGCTGGTGTTGGGGCCCCCGGGGTTGGGCCCCTGGAGCTATGGTTCGGGCCCCCAGGGGTTGGGCCCCTGGAGCTGGTGTTGGGGCCCCCAGGGTTTGGGCCCCTGGAGTTGGTGTTGGGGCCCCCAGGGGTTGGGCCCCTGGAGCTATGGTTCGGGCCCCCAGGGGTTGGGCCCTGGAGTTGGTGTTGGGGCCCCCAGGGTTTGGGCCCCTGGAGCTGGTGTTGGGGCCCCAGGGGTTGGGCCCCTGGAGCTTGGTTTGGGGCCCCCAGGGGTTTGGCCCCTGGAGCTGGTGTTGGGGCCCCCAGGGTTTGGGCCCCTGGAGCTATGGTTCGGGCCCCCAGGGGTTGGGCCCCTGGAGTTGGTGTTGGGGCCCCCAGGGGTTGGGCCCCTGGAGCTGGTGTTTGGGCCCCCAGGGTTTGGGCCCCTGGAGTTGGTGTTGGGGCCCCAGGGGTTGGGCCCCTGGAGCTGGTGTTGGGGCCCCCAGGGGTTGGGCCCCTGGAGCTTGGTTTGGGGCCCCCAGGGGTTGGGCCCCTGGAGCTGGTGTTGGGGCCCCCAGGGTTTGGGCCCTGGAGCTGGTGTTGGGCCCCCAGGGGTTGGGCCCCTGGAGCTTGGTTTGGGGCCCCCAGGGTTTGGGCCCCTGGAGCTGGTGTTGGGGCCCCCAGGGTTTGGGCCCCTGGAGGTGTTGGGGCCCCCAGGGGTTGGGCCCCTGGAGCTATGGTTCGGGCCCCCAGGGGTTGGGCCCCTGGAGCTGGTGTTGGGGCCCCCAGGGGTTGGGCCCCTGGAGCTATGGTTCGGGCCCCCAGGGGTTGGGCCCCTGGAGCTGGTGTTGGGGCCCCCAGGGGTTGGGCCCCTGGAGCTGGTGTTGGGGCCCCCAGGGTTTGGGCCCCTGGAGCTGGTGTTGGGGCCCCCAGGGTTGGGCCCCTGGAGTTGGTGTTGGGGCCCCCAGGGGTTGGGCCCCTGGAGCTATGGTTCGGGCCCCCAGGGTTTGGGCCCCTGGAGCTGGTGTTGGGCCCCCAGGGGTTGGGCCCCTGGAGCTGGTGTTGGGGCCCCCAGGGTTTGGGCCCTGGAGCTGGTTTTGGGCCCCCAGGGTTTTGGCCCCTGGAGCTGGTGTTGGGCCCCCAGGGTTTGGGCCCCTGGAGCTATGGTTCGGGCCCCCAGGGGTTGGGCCCCTGGAGCTGGTGTTGGGGCCCCCAGGGTTTGGGCCCCTGGAGCTGGTGTTGGGGCCCCCAGGGTTTGGGCCCCTGGAGCTGGGTGTTGGGCCCCCAGGGGTTGGGCCCTGGAGCTATGGTTCGGGCCCCCAGGGTTTGGGCCCCTGGAGCTGGTGTTGGGGCCCCAGGGTTTGGGCCCCTGGAGCTGGTGTTGGGGCCCCCAGGGTTGGGCCCCTGGAGCTATGGTTCGGGCCCCCAGGGGTTGGGCCCCTGGAGCTGGTGTTGGGGCCCCCAGGGGTTGGGCCCCTGGAGCTGGGTTTGGGGCCCCCAGGGGTTGGGCCCCTGGAGCTATGGTTCGGGCCCCCAGGGGTTGGGCCCCTGGAGTTGGTGTTGGGGCCCCCAGGGTTTGGGCCCCTGGAGCTGGTGTTTGGGCCCCCAGGGGTTGGGCCCTGGAGCTATGGTTGGGGCCCCCAGGGGTTGGGCCCCTGGAGCTGGTGTTTGGGGCCCCCAGGGTTTGGGCCCCTGGAGCTGGTGTTGGGGCCCCCAGGGGTTGGGCCCCTGGAGTTGGTGTTGGGGCCCCCAGGGTTTGGGCCCCTGGAGCTGGTGTTGGGGCCCCCAGGGGTTGGGCCCCTGGAGCTATGGTTCGGGGGGCCCCCAGGGGTTTGGGCCCCTGGGTTTGGTGTTGGGGGGCCCCCAGGGGTTGGGCCCCTGGAGCTGGTGTTGGGGCCCCCAGGGTTTGGGCCCCTGGAGTTGGTGTTGGGGCCCCCAGGGTTTGGGCCCCTGGAGCTGGTGTTGGGGCCCCCAGGGGTTTGGCCCCTGGAGCTATGGTTCGGGCCCCCAGGGGTTGGGCCCCTGGAGCTGGTGTTGGGGCCCCCAGGGTTTGGGCCCCTGGAGCTGGTGTTGGGGCCCCCAGGGGTTGGGCCCCTGGAGCTATGTTGGGGCCCCCAGGGGTTGGGCCCTGGAGTTGGTGTTGGGGCCCCCAGGGTTTGGGCCCCTGGAGTTGGTGTTGGGGCCCCCAGGGGTTGGGCCCCTGGAGCTATGGTTCGGGCCCCCAGGGGTTGGGCCCCTGGAGCTGGTGTTGGGGCCCCCAGGGGTTGGGCCCCTGGAGCTTGGTTCGGGCCCCCAGGGGTTGGGCCCCTGGAGCTGGTGTTTGGGCCCCCAGGGTTTGGGCCCCTGGAGCTGGTTTGGGGCCCCCAGGGTTTGGGCCCCTGGAGCTGGTGTTGGGGCCCCCAGGGGTTGGGCCCCTGGAGCTATGGTTCGGGCCCCCAGGGTTTGGGCCCCTGGAGCTGGTGTTGGGGCCCCCAGGGTTTGGGCCCCTGGAGCTGGTGTTGGGGCCCCCAGGGGTTGGGCCCCTGGAGCTATGGTTCGGGCCCCCAGAGGTTGGGCCCCTGGAGCTGGTGTTGGGGCCCCCAGGTTTGGGCCCCTGGAGCTGGTGTTGGGGCCCCCAGGGGTTGGGCCCCTGGAGCTGGTGTTCGGGCCCCCAGTGGTTGGGCCCCTGGAGCTGGTGTTGGGGCCCCCAGGGTTTGGGCCCCTGGAGCTGGTGTTGGGGCCCCCAGGGGTTGGCCCCTGGCGTTGGTGTTGGGGCCCCCAGGGTTTGGGCCCCTGGAGCTGGTGTTGGGGCCCCCAGGGGTTGGGCCCCTGGAGCTATGTTCGGGCCCCCAGGGGTTGGGCCCCTGGAGCTGGTGTTGGGGCCCCCAGGGGTTGGGCCCCTGGAGCTGGTGTTGGGGCCCCCAGGGTTAGTGCCCTGGAGCTATGGTTCGGGCCCCCAGGGGTTGGGCCCCTGGAGCTGGTGTTGGGGCCCCCAGGGTTTGGGCCCCTGGAGCTGGTGTTGGGGCCCCCAGGGGTTGGGCCCTGGAGCTGGTGTTGGGGCCCCCGGGGTTGGGCCCCTGGAGCTGGTGTTGGGGCCCCCAGGGGTTGGGCCCCTGGAGCTTTGGTTCGGGCCCCCAGGGTTGGGCCCCTGGAGTTGGTGTTGGGGCCCCCAGGGGTTTGGCCCCTGGAGCTGGTGTTGGGCCCCCAGGGTTTGGGCCCCTGGAGTTGGTGTTGGGGCCCCCAGGGGTTGGGCCCCTGGAGCTGGTGTTGGGGCCCCCAGGGGTTGGGCCCCTGGAGCTGGTGTTGGGGCCCCCAGGGGTTGGGCCCCTGGAGCTGGTGTTGGGGCCCCCAGGGTTTGGGCCCCTGGAGCTGGTGTTGGGGCCCCCAGGGGTTTGGCCCCTGGAGCTATGGTTCGGGCCCCCAGGGGTTGGGCCCCTGGAGTTGGTGTTGGGCCCCCGGGGTTGGGCCCCTGGAGCTGGTGTTGGGGCCCCAGGGGTTGGGCCCCTGGAGCTATTGTTCGGGCCCCCAGGGGTTGGGCCCCTGGAGCTGGTGTTGGGGCCCCCAGGGGTTGGGCCCCTGGAGCTATGTTTCGGGCCCCCAGGGGTTGGGCCCCTGGAGCTGGTGTTGGGGGCCCCAGGGGTTGGGCCCCTGGAGTTGGTGTTGGGGCCCCCAGGGGTTGGGCCCCTGGAGCTGGTGTTGGGGCCCCCAGGGGTTGGGACCCTGGAGCTGGTGTTGGGGCCCCAGGGGTTGGGCCCCTGGAGCTATGGTTCGGGCCCCCAGGGTTTGGGCCCCTGGAGCTGGTGTTGGGGCCCCCAGGGGTTGTTCCCCTGGAGTTGGTGTTGGGGCCCCCAGGGTTTGGGCCCCTGGAGCTGGTGTTGGGGCCCCCAGGGTTTGGGACCCTGGAGCTGGTGTTGGGGCCCCAGGGTTTGGGCCCCTGGAGCTGGTGTTGGGGCCCCCTGGGTTGGGCCCCTGGAGCTGGTGTTTGGGGCCCCCAGGGTTTGGGCCCCTGGAGCTGGTGTTGGGGCCCCCAGGGTTTGGCCCCTGGAGTTGGTGTTGGGGCCCCCAGGGGTTGGGCCCCTGGAGCTATGGTTCGGGCCCCCAGGTTTGGGCCCCTGGAGCTGGTGTTGGGGCCCCCAGGGTTTTGGCCCCTGGAGCTGGTGTTGGGGCCCCCAGGGGTTGGGCCCCTGGAGCTATGGTTTGGGCCCCCAGGGTGTGGGCCCCTGGAGCTGGTGTTGGGGCCCCCAGGGTTTGGGCCCCTGGAGCTGGTGTTGGGGCCCCAGGGGTTGGGCCCCTGGAGTTGGTGTTGGGGCCCCCAGGGTTTGGGCCCCTGGAGCTGGTGGTTGGGGCCCCCAGGGGTTGGGCCCCTGGAGCTATGGTTGGGGCCCCCAGGGTTGGGGCCCCTGGAGCTATGGTGTTGGGGCCCCCAGGGTTTGGGCCCCTGGAGCTGGTGTTGGGGCCCCCAGGGGTTGGGCCCCTGGAGCTATGGTTCGGGCCCCCAGGGGTTGGGCCCCTGGAGCTGGTGTTGGGGCCCCAGGGGTTTGGCCCCTGGAGCTGGTGTTGGGCCCCCAGGGGTTGGGCCCCTGGAGCTATGGTTCGGGCCCCCAGGGTTTGGGCCCCTGGAGCTGGTGTTGGGGCCCCCAGGGTTGGGCCCCTGGAGCTTGGTTTGGGGCCCCCAGGGTTGGGCCCCTGGAGCTGGTGTTGGGGCCCCCAGGGTTTGGGCCCCTGGAGCTATGGTTCGGGCCCCCAGGGGTTGGGCCCCTGGAGCTGGTGTTGGGGCCCCCAGGGTTTGGGCCCCTGGAGCTGGTGTTGGGGCCCCCAGGGGTTGGGCCCCTGGAGCTGGTGTTGGGGCCCCCAGGGTTTGGGCCCCTGGAGCTGGTGTTGGGGCCCCAGGGGTTGGGCCCCTGGAGCTTGGTTCGGGCCCCCAGGGGTTGGGCCCCTGGAGCTGTGTTGGGGCCCCCAGGGTTTGGGCCCCTGGAGCTGGTGTTGGGGCCCCCAGGGGTTGGGCCCCTGGAGCTATGGTTCGGGCCCCCAGGGGTTTGGCCCCTGGAGCTGGTGTTGGGGCCCCCAGGGTTTGGGCCCCTGGAGCTGGTGTTGGGGCCCCCAGGGGTTGGGCCCCTGGAGCTGGTGTTGGGGCCCCCAGGGTTTGGGCCCCTGGAGCTGGTGTTGGGGCCCCCAGGGGTTGGGCCCCTGGAGCTGGTGTTGGGGCCCCCAGGGGTTGGCCCCTGGAGTTGGTGTTGGGGCCCCCAGGGTTTGGGCCCCTGGAGCTGGTGTTGGGGCCCCCAGGGTTTGGGCCCCTGGAGCTGGTGTTGGGGCCCCCAGGGGTTGGGCCCCTGGAGCTGGTGTTGGGGCCCCCAGGGGTTGGGCCCCTGGAGCTATGGTTGGGGCCCCCAGGGTTGGGCCCCTGGAGTTGGTGTTGGGGCCCCCAGGGTTTGGGCCCCTGGAGCTGGTGTTGGGGCCCCAGGGGTTGGGCCCCTGGAGCTATGGTTCGGGCCCCCAGGGGTTGGCCCCTGGAGCTGTGTTGGGGCCCCAGGGTTTGGGCCCCTGGAGCTTGTGTTGGGGCCCCCAGGGGTTGGGCCCTGGAGCTATGGTTCGGGCCCCCAGGGTTTGGCCCCTGGAGCTGGTGTTTTGCCCCCAGGGTTTGGGCCCCTGGAGCTGGTGTTGGGGCCCCCAGGGTTTGGGCCCCTGGAGCTATGGTTCGGGCCCCCAGGGGTTGGGCCCTGGAGTTGGTGTTGGGGCCCCCAGGGTTTGGGCCCCTGGAGCTGGTGTTGGGGCCCCCAGGGGTTGGGCCCCTGGAGCTATGGTTGGGGCCCCCAGGGTTTGGGCCCCTGGAGCTGGTGTTGGGGCCCCAGGGTTTGGCCCCTGGAGCTGGTTTGGGGCCCCCAGGGGTTGGGCCCCTGGAGCTATGGTTCGGGCCCCCAGGGTTTGGGCCCCTGGAGCTGGTGTTGGGGCCCCCAGGGTTGGGCCCCTGGAGCTATGGTTGGGGCCCCCAGGGGTTGGGCCCCTGGAGCTGGTGTTGGGGCCCCAGGGGTTGGGCCCCTGGAGCTGGTGTTGGGCCCCCGGGGTTGGGCCCCTGGAGCTATGGTTCGGGCCCCCAGGTGTTGGGCCCCTGGAGCTGGTGTTGGGGCCCCCAGGGGTTGGGCCCCTGGAGCTGGTGTTTGGGCCCCCAGGGTTTGGGCCCCTGGAGCTGGTGTTGGGGCCCCCAGGGGTTGGGGCCCTGGAGCTGGTGTTGGGGCCCCAGGGGTTGGGCCCCTGGAGCTATGGTTCGGGCCCCCAGGGTTTGGGCCCTGGAGCTGGTGTTGGGGCCCCCAGGGGTTGGGCCCTGGAGCTGGTGTTGGGGCCCCCAGGGTTGGGCCCCTGGAGCTGGTGTTGGGGCCCCCAGGGTTTGGGCCCCTGGAGCTGGTGTTGGGGCCCCCAGGGGTTGGGCCCCTGGAGCTATGGTTCGGGCCCCCAGGGGTTGGGCCCCTGGAGTTGGTGTTGGGGCCCCCAGGGGTTTGGGCCCCTGGAGCTGGTGTTGGGGCCCCCAGGGTTTGGGCCCCTGGAGCTATGTTTGGGGCCCCAGGGGTTGGGCCCCTGGAGCTGGTTTGGGGCCCCAGGGTTGGGCCCCTGGAGCTATGGTTCGGGCCCCCAGGGGTTTGGGCCCCTGGAGCTGGTGTTGGGGCCCCCAGGGTTTGGGCCCCTGGAGTTGGTGTTGGGGCCCCCAGGGTTTGGGCCCCTGGAGCTGGTGTTGGGGCCCCCAGGGTTTGGCCCCTGGAGCTTGTGGTTCGGGCCCCCAGGGGTTGGGCCCCTGGATTTGGTGTTGGGGCCCCCAGGGTTTGGGCCCCTGGAGTTGTGTTGGGGCCCCCAGGGTTTGGGCCCCTGGAGCTGGTGTTGGGACCCCAGGGGGTTGGGCCCCTGGAGCTATGGTTCGGGCCCACCCAAGCTTGGGTACCTGGAGTTGGTGGGGGGGGCCCCAGGGGTTGGGG
>NW_026115119.1:0-83596 GCF_025201925.1 Gopherus flavomarginatus
GGCCCATACTCCAGGGGCTCCCGGAAACCATTAGGTCCCAACGGGCCCAAAATGCTCCAGGGGCCCCACACCATCTCCAGGGGCCCAACCCGGGTCCCTCTTGCTCCATGCAGGCCCAACCCCTGGGCCCAATTACCTGCATGGCCCAACACAGGGCCCCAACTGCTCCAGGGGCCCAACCCTGAACTGCTCCAGGGGCCTAATGTGAACACCTGCTCCAGGGTCCAACCCTGTGTGGGGCCCCAACACCAGCTCCAGGGCCCAACCTTAGCGCCAGACATAGCTCCAGGGGCCCAGGACCCCAACACCAGCTCCAGCGGCCCAACCCCTGAGCGCCCGAACCATAGCTCCAGGGGCCTAACCCCTGGGGGCCCCAACACCAGTTCCAAGGGCCCAACCCCTGAGCGCCCGAACCATAGCTCCAGGGGCCTAACCCCCGAGGGCCCCAACCAAATCTCCAGGGGCCCAACCCCCGGGGACCCCAACTACAGCTCCAGGGGCCCAACCCCTGGGGGCCCAAACACCTGCTCCAGGAGCTCAACCCCTGGGGGCCCCAAAACCAGCTCCAGGGGCCCAATCCCTGAGCGCCCGAACCATAGGTACAGGGGCCTAGCCCCTGGGGCCCCAACACCAGCTCCAGGGGCCCAACCCCTGGGGGCCTCAACACCAGCTCCAGGGTCCCAAACCCTTAGCGCCAGAACCATAGCTCCAGGGGCCTAATCCCTGAGGGCCCCAACACCAGCTCCAGGGGCCCAACCCCTGAGCGCCCGAACCATAGCTCCAGGGGGCTAACCCCCGGGGGCCCCAACCCCACCTCCAGGGGCCCAACCCCTGGGGGCCCCAACACCAGCTCCAGGGGCCCAACCCCTGGGAGTCCCAACACCAGCTACAGGGGCCCAACCCCAGAGCTCCCGAACCATAGCTCCATGCGGGGAAATGCTCTGTGCACTACCCTATGTGGCCACACGGTGTCACTCTTGCTCCATGCAGGAAATGCTCTGGGCATTACCCTGCATGGCCACACAGTGTTACTGTTGCTCAATGCGTGAAATGCTCTGGGCATTACTGTGATGGAGTCGGGACTGTCTGTGTGGGGCATGGGAGAGCAAGGGGTGACATTAGGTCAGGGGCCCCAACACCAGCTCCAGCGGCCCAACCCCTGAGCGCCCGAACCATAGCTCCAGGGGCCTAACCCCTGGGGGCCCCAACACCAGCTCCAAGGGCCCAACCCCTGAGCGCCCGAACCATAGTTCCAGGGGCCTAACCCCCGAGGGCCCCAACCACTGCTCCAGGGGCCCAGCCCCTGGGGGCCCCAACACCAGCTCCAGGAACCCAACCCCCGTGGGTCCCAACACAAGTTCCAGGGGCCCAACCCCGGAGCGCCCTAACCATAGCTCCAGGGGCCCAACCCCTGGAGGCCGCAACACCAACTCCAGCGGTCCAACCCCTGAGCGCCCGAGCCTTAGCTCAAGGGGCCTAACCCCTGGGGCCCCAACACCAGCTCCAGGGGCCCAACTCCTGGGGTCCCCAACACCAGCTCCAGGGTCCCAACCCCTGAGCGCCCGAACCTTAGCTCCAGGGGCCTAATCCCTGGGGTCCCCAACACCAGCTCCAAGGGCCCAACCCCTGAGCGCCCGAACAATACCTCCAGGGGCCTAAACCCTGGGGGCCCCAACCACAGCTCCAGGGGCCCAACCCCTGCGAACCCCAACACAATCTCCAGGAACTCAAAACCTGGGGGCAACAACACCAGCTCCAGGGGCCCCACCCCTGGGGCCCTCGAACCTAGCTCCAAGGAACCAACCCCTGAGCGCCCGAATCATAGCTCCAGGTGTCCAACCCTTGGGTGGCTGAACCATAGCTCCACGGGCCTAAAACCTGGGTCCCCAACACCAGCTCCAGGGGCCCAACCCCAGAGCGCCCGAAACATAGCTCCAGGGGCCCAATCCCTGGGGGCCCCAACACCAGCTCCAGGGGCCCAACCCCTGGGGCCCTCCACCCCAGCTCCAGGGGCCCAACCCCTGAGCGCCCGAACCATAGCTCCAGGGGCCCAACCCCTGAGTGCCTGAACCATAGCTCCAGGGGCCTAACTCTTGGGTCCCCAACACCAGCTCCAGGGGCCCAACCCCTTGGGGCCCCAACACCAGCTCCAGGGGCCCAACCCATGAGCGGCCGAACCAAATATCCAGGGGCTAACCCCTGGAGGCCCCAACCGCAGCTCCAGGGTCCCAACCACTGGAGGCCCCTAAACCAGCTCCAGGGTTCCAACCCCTGAGCGCCCGAACCTTAGCTCCAGGGGCCTAATCCCTGGGGGCCCCAACACCAGCTCCAAGGGCCCAACCCCTGAGCACCCGAACAATACCTCCAGGGGCCTAACCCCTGGAGGCCCCAACACCAGCTTCAGGAGCCCAACCCCTGGGAGCCCCAACACCAGCTCCAGGGGCCCAACCCCAGAGTGCCCAAACCATAGCTCTAGTGGCCTATTCCCTGGGGGCCCGCACGCAAGCTCCAAGGGCCCAACCCCTGAGCGCCCGAACCTTAACCCCTGGGGCCCCAACACCAGCTCCAGGGGCCCAACCCCTGGGAGTCCCAAAACCAGCTCCAGGGGCCCAACCCCAGAGCTCCCGACCCATAGCTCCATGCGGGGAAATGCTATGTGCACTACCCTATGTGGCAACACGGTGTCACTCTTGCTCCATGCAGGAAATGCTCTGGGCATTACCCTGCATGGCCACACAGTGTTACTGTTGATCCATGCGTGAAATGCTCTGGGCATTAATGTGATGGAGTCGAGACTGTATGTGTGGGGCATGGGAGAGCAAGGGGTGACATTAGGTCAGGGGCCCCAACACCAGCTCCAGCGGCCCAACCCCTGAGCGCCCGAACCATAGCTCCAGGGGCCTAACCCCTGGGGGCCCCAACACCAGCTCCAAGGGTCCAACCCCTGAGCGCCCGAAGCATAGTTCCAGGGGCCTAACCCCTGGGGGCCCCAACACCAGCTCCAAGGGCCCAACCCCTGAGCGCCCGAACCATAGCTCCAGGGGCCTAACCCCCGAGGGCCCCAACCACTGCTCCAGGGGCCCAACCCCTGGGGGCCCCAACACCATCTCCAGGAACCCAACCCCCGTGGGTCCCAACAGAAGTTCCAGGGGCCCAACCCCGGAGCGCCCGAACCTTAGCTCCAGGGGCCTAATCCCTGGGGTCCCCAACACCAGCTCCAAGGGCCCAACCCCTGAGCGCCCAAACAATACCTCCAGGGGCCTAAACCCTGGGGGCCCCAACCCCACCTCCAGGGGCCCAACCCCTGGGGGCCCCAACACCAGCTCCAGGGGCCCAAACCCTGGGAGTCCCAACACCAGCTACAGGGGCCCAACCCCAGAGCTCCCGAACCATAGCTCCATGCGGGGAAATGCTCTGTGCACTACCCTATGTGGCCACACGGTGTCACTCTTGCTCCATGCAGGAAATGCTCTGGGCATTACCCTGCATGGCCACACAGTGTTACTCTTGCTCCATGCGTGAAATGCTCTGGGCATTACTGTGATGGAGTCGGGACTGTCTGTGTGGGGCATGGGAGAGCAAGGGGTGACATTAGGTCAGGGGCCCCAACACCAGCTCCAGCGGCCCAACCCCTGAGCGCCCGAACCATAGCTCCAGGGGCCTAACCCCTGGGGGCCCCAACACCAGCTCCAAGGGCCCAACCCCTGAGCGCCCGAACCATAGCTCCAGGGGCCTAACCCCCGAGGGCCCCAACCACTGCTCCAGGGGCCCAACCCCTGGGGGCCCCAGCACCAGCTCCAGGAACCCAACCCCCGTGGGTCCCAACACAAGTTCCAGGGGCCCAACCCCGGAGCGCCCTAACCATAGCTCCAGGGGCCCAACCCCTGGTGGCCGCAACACCAACTCCAGCGGTCCAACCCCTGAGCGCCCGAGCCTTAGCTCAAGGGGCCTAACCCCTGGGGCCCCAACACCAGCTCCAGGGGCCCAACTCCTGGGGTCCCCAACACCAGCTCCAGGGTCCCAACCCCTGAGCGCCCGAACCTTAGCTCCAGGGGCCTAAACCCTGGGGGCCCCAACCACAGCTCCAGGGGCCCAACCCCTGCGAACCCCAACACAATCTCCAGGAACTCAAAACCTGGGGGCAACAACACCAGCTCCAGGGGCCCCACCCCTGGGGCCCTCGACTCTAGCTCCAGGGAACCAACCCCTGAGCGCCCGAACCATAGCTCCAGGGGTCCAACCCTTGGGTGGCTGAACCATAGCTCCACGGGCCTAAAACCTGGGTCCCCAACACCAGCTCCAGGGGCCCAACCCCAGAGCGCCCGAAACATAGCTCCAGGGGCCCAATCCCTGGGGGCCCCAACACCAGCTCCAGGGGCCCAACCCCTGGGGCCCTCCACCCCAGCTCCAGGGGCCCAACCCCTGAGCGCCCGAACCATAGCTCCACGGGCCCAACCCCTGAGCGCCTGAACCATAGCTCCAGGGGCCTAACTCTTGGGTCCCCAACACCAGCTCCAGGGGCCCAACCCCTTGGGGCCCCAACACCAGCTCCAGGGGCCCAACCCATGAGCGGCCGAACCAAAGATCCAGGGGCTAACCCCTGGAGGCCCCAACCGCAGCTCCAGAGTCCCAACCACTGGAGGCCCCTAAACCAGCTCCAGGGTCCCAACCCCTGAGCGCCCGAACATTAGCTCCAGGGGCCTAATCCCTGGGGGCCCCAACACCAGCTCCAAGGGCCCAACCCCTGAGCACCCGAACAATACCTCCAGGGGCCTAACCCCTGGAGGCCCCAACACCAGCTTCAGGAGCCCAACCCCTGGGAGCCCCAACACCAGCTCCAGGGGCCCAACCCCAGAGTGCCCAAACCATAGCTCTAGTGGCCTATTCCCTGGGGGCCCGCACGCAAGCTCCAAGGGCCCAACCCCTGAGCGCCCGAACCTTAACCCCAGGGGCCCCAACACCAGCTCCAGGGGCCCAACCCCTGGGAGTCCCAACACCAGCTACAGGGGCCCAACCCCAGAGCTCCCGAACCATAGCTCCATGCGGGGAAATGCTCTGTGCACTACCCTATGTGGCAACACGGTGTCACTCTTGCTCCATGCAGGAAATGCTCTGGGCATTACCCTGCATCGCCACACAGTGTTACTGTTGCTCCATGCGTGAAATGCTCTGGGCATTAATGTGATGGATTCGGGACTGTCTGTGTGGGGCATGGGAGAGCAAGGGGTGACATTAGGTCAGGGGCCCCAACACCAGCTCCAGCGGCCCAACCCCTGAGCGCCCGAACCATAGCTCCAGGGGCCTAACCCCTGGGGGCCCCAACACCAGCTCCAAGGGCCCAACCCCTGAGCGCCCGAACCATAGCTCCAGGGGCCTAACCCCTGGGGGCCCCAACACCAGCTCCAGGGGCCCAACCCCTGAGCTCCCGAACCATAGCTCCAGGGTCCTAACCCCCGAGGGCCCCAACCACAGCTCCAGGAGCCCAACTCCTAGGGGCCCCAACACCAGCTCCAGGAGCCCAACCCCTGGGGGTCCCAACACAAGTTGAAGGGGCCCAACCCCGGAGCGCCCTAACCATAGCTCCTAGGGCCTAACCCCTGGTGGCCGCAACACCAACTCCAGCGGCCCAACCCCTGAGCGCCCGAACAATACCTCCAGAGGCCTAACCCCTGGAGGCCCCAACACCAGCTCCAGGAGCCCAACCCCTGGGAGCCCCAACACCAGCTCCAGGGGTCAAACCCCAGAGTGCCCAAACCATAGCTCTAGGGGCCTATTCCCTGGGGGCCCGCATGCCAGCTCCAAGGGCCCAACCCCTGAGCGCCCGAACCATAGCGCCAGGGGCTTAACCCCTAGGGCCCCAACACCAGCTCCAGGGGGCAAACCCCCGGGGGCCCCAACCTTACCTCCAGGGGCCCAAACCCTGGGGGCCCCAACACCAGCTCCAGGGGCCCAACCCCTGGGAGTCCCAACACCAGCTGCAGGGCCCAACCCCAGAGCTCCCGAACCATAGCTCCATGCGGTGAAATGCTCTGTGCACTACCCTATGTGGCCACACGGTGTCACTCTTGCTCCATGCAGGAAATCCTCTGGGCATTACCCTGCATGGCCACACAGTGTTACTGTTGCTCCATGCTTGAAATGCTCTGGGCATTACTGTGATGGAGTCGGGTCTGTCTGTGTGGGGGATGGGAGAGCAAGGGGTGACATTAGGTCAGGGGACCCAACACCAGCTCCAGCGGCCCATCCCCTGAGCGCCCGAACCATAGCTCCAGGGGCCTAACCCCTGGGGGCCCCAACACCAGCACCAAGGGCCCAACCCCTGAGCGCCCGAACCATAGCTCCAGGGGCCTAACCCCCGAGGGCCCCAACCACATCTCCAGGGGCCCAACCCACGGGGACCCCAACCACAGCTCCAGGGGCCCAACCCCTGGGGGCCCAAACACCTGCTCCAGGAGCCCAACCCCTGGGGGCCCCAAAACCAGCTCCAGGGGCCCAATCCCTGAGCGCCCGAACCATAGGTACAGGGGCCTAGCCCCTGGGGCCCCAACACCAGCTCCAGGGGCCCAACCCCTGGGGGACCCAACACCAGCTCCAGGGTCCCAAACCCTTAGCGCCAGAACCATAGTTCCAGGGGCCTAATCCCTGAGGGCCCCAACACCAGCTCCAGGGGCCCAACCCCTGAGCGCCCGAACCATAGCTCCAGGGGGCTAACCCCCGGGGGCCCCAACCCCACCTCCAGGGGCCCAACCCCTGGGGGCCCCAACACCAGTTCCAGGGGCCCAACCCCTGGGAGTCCCAACACCAGCTACAGGGGCCCAACCCCAGAGATCCCGAACCATAGCTCCATGCGGGGAAATGCTCTGTGCACTACCCTATGTGGCCACACGGTGTCACTCTTGCTCCATGCAGGAAATGCTCTGGGCATTACCCTGCATGGCCACACAGTGTTACTCTTGCTCCATGCGTGAAATGCTCTGGGCATTACTGTGATGGATTCGGGACTGTCTGTGTGGGGCATGGGAGAGCAAGGGGTGACATTAGGTCAGGGGCCCCAACACCAGCTCCAAGGGCCCAACCCCTGAGCGCCCGAACCATAGCTCCAGGGGCCTAACCCAAGAGGGCCAGAACCACTGCTCCAGGGGCCCAACCCCTGGGGGCCCCAACACCAGCTTCAGGAACCCAACCCCCGTGGGTCCCAACACAAGTTCCAGGGGCCCAACCCCGGAGCGCCCTAACCATAGCTCCAGGGGCCCAACCCCTGGTGGCCGCAACACCAACTCCAGCGGTCCAACCCCTGAGCGCCCGAGCCTTAGCTCAAGGGGCCTAACCCCTGGTACCCAAACACCAGCTCCAGGGGCCCAACTCCTGGGGTCCCGAACACCAGCTCCAGGGTCCCAACCCCTGAGCGCCCGAACCTTAGCTCCAGGGGCCTAATCCCTGGGGTCCCCAACACCAGCTCCAAGGGCCCAACCCCTGAGCGCCCGAACAATACCTCCAGGGGCCTAAACCCTGGGGGCCCCAACCACAGGGCCAGGGGCCCAACCCCTGCGAACCCCAACACAATCTCCAGGAACTTAAAACCTGGGGGCAACAACACCAGCTCCAGGGGCCCCACCCCTGGGGCCCTCGACCCTAGCTCCAGGGAACCAACCCCTGAGCGCCCGAACCATAGCTCCAGGGGTCCAACCCTTGGGTGGCTGAACCATAGCTCCACGGGCCTAAAACCTGGGTCCCCAACACCAGCTCCAGGGGCCCAACCCCAGAGCGCCCGAAACATAGCTCCAGGGGCCCAATCCCTGGGGGCCCCAACACCAGCTCCAGGGGCCCAACCCCTGGGGCCCTCCACCCCAGCTCCAGGGGCCCAACCCCTGAGCGCCCGAACCATAGCTCCAGGGGCCCAACCCCTGAGCGCCTGAACCATAGCTCCAGGGGCCTAACTCTTGGGTCCCCAACACCAGCTCCAGGGGCCCAACCCCTTGGGGCCCCAACACCAGCTCCAGGGGCCCACCCCATGAGCGGCCGAACCAAAGATCCAGGGGCTAACCCCTGGAGGCCCCAACCGCAGCTCCAAGGTCCCAACCACTGGAGGCAACTAAACCAGCTCCAGGGTCCCAACCCCTGAGCGCCCGAACCTTAGCTCCAGGGGCCTAATCCCTGGGGGCCCCAACACCAGCTCCAAGTGCTCAACCCCTGAGCACCCGAACAATACCTCGAGGGGCCTAACCCCTGGAGGCCCCAACACCAGCTTCAGGAGCCCAACCCCTGGGAGCCCCAACACGAGCTCCAGGGGCCCAACCCCAGAGTGCCCAAACCATAGCTCTAGTGGCCTAATCTCTGGGGGCCCCAACACCAGCTTCAGGAGCCCAACCCCTGGGAGCCCCAACACCAGCTCCAGGGGCCCAACCCCAGAGTGCCCAAACCATAGCTCTAGTAGCCTATTCCCTGGGGGCCCGCACGGAAGCTCCAAGGGCCCAACCCCTGAGCGCCCGAACCTTAACCCCTGGGGCCCCAACACCAGCTCCAGGGGCCCAACCCCTGGGAGTCCCAACACCAGCTACAGGGGCCCAACCCCAGAGCTCCCGAACCATAGCTCCATGCGGGGAAATGCTATGTGCACTACCCTATGTGGCAACACGGTGTCACTCTTGCTCCATGCAGGAAATGCTCTGGGCATTACCCTGCATGGCCACACAGTGTTACTCTTGCTCCATGCGTGAAATGCTCTGGGCATTAATGTGATGGAGTCGGGACTGTCTGTGTGGGGCATGGGAGAGCAAGGGGTGACATTAGGTCAGGGGCCCCAACACCAGCTCCAGCGGCCCAACCCCTGAGCGCCCGAACCATAGCTCCAGGGGCCTAACCCCTGGGGGCCCCAACAAAAGCTCCAAGGGCCCAACCCCTGAGCGCCCGAACCATAGCTCCAGGGGCCTAACCCCCGAGGGCCCCAACCACTGCTCCAGGGGCCCAACCCCTGGGGGCCCCAACACCAGCTCCAGGAACCCAACCCCCGTGGGTCCCAACACAAGTTCCAGGGGCCCAACCCCGGAGCGCCCTAACCATAGCTCCAGGGGGCCAACCCCTGGTGGCCGCAACACCAACTCCAGCGGCCCAACCCCTGAGCGCCCGAGCCTTAGCTCAAGGGGCCTAACCCCTGGGGCCCCAACACCAGCTCCAGGGGCCCAACTCCTGGGGTCCCCAACACCAGCTCCAGGGTCCCAACCCCTGAGCGCCCGAACCTTAGCTCCAGGGGCCTAATCCCTGGGGTCCCCAACACCAGCTCCAAGGGCCCAACCCCTGAGCGCCCGAACAATACCTCCAGGGGCCTAAACCCTGGGGGCCCCAACCACAGCTCCAGGGGCCCAACCCCTGCGAACAACAACACAATCTCCAGGAACTCAAAACCTGAGGGCAACAACACCAGCTCCAGGGGCCCCACCCCTGGGGCCCTCGACCCTAGCTCTAGGGAACCAACCCCTGAGCGCCCGAACCATAGCTCCAGGGGTCCAACCCTTGGGTGGCTGAACCATAGCTCCACGGGCCTAAAACCTGGGTCCCCAACACCAGCTCCAGGGGCCCAACCCCAGAGCGCCCGAAACATAGCTCCAGGGGCCTAACCCCTGGGTCCCCAACACCAGCTCCAGGGGCCCAACCCCTTGGGGCCCCAACACCAGCTCCAGGGGCCCAACCCATGAGCGGCCGAACCAAAGATCCAGGGTCCCAACCCCTGAGCGCCCGAACCTTAGCTCCAGGGGCCTAATCCCTGGGGTCCCCAACACCAGCTCCAAGGGCCCAACCCCTGAGCGCCCGAACAATACCTCCAGGGGCCTAAACCCTGGGGGCCCCAACCACAGCTCCAGGGGCCCAACCCCTGCGAACCCCAACACAATCTCCAGGAACTCAAAACCTGGGGGCAACAACACCAGCTCCAGGGGCCCCATCCCTGGGGCCCTCGACCCTAGCTCCAGGGAACCAACCCCTGAGCGCCCGAACCATAGCTCCAGGGGTCCAACCCTTGGGTGGCTGAACCATAGCTCCACGGGCCTAAAACCTGGGTCCCCAACACCAGCTCCAGGGGCCCAACCCCAGAGCGCCCAAAACATAGCTCCAGGGGCCCAATCCCTGGGGGCCACAACACCAGCTCCAGGGGCCCAACCCCTGGGGCCCTCCACCCCAGATCCAGGGGCCCAACCCCTGAGCGCCCGAACCATAGCTCCAGGGGCCCAACCCCTGAGCGCCTGAACCATAGCTCCAGGGGCCTAACTCTTGGGTCCCCAACACCAGCTCCAGGGTCCCAACCCCTTGGGGCCCCAACACCAGCTCCAGGGGCCCAACCCATGAGCGGCCGAACCAAAGATCCAGGGGCTAACCCCTGGAGGCCCCAACCGCAGCTCCAGGGTCCCAACCACTGGAGGCCCCTAAACCAGCTCCAGGGTCCCAACCCCTGAGCGCCCGAACCATAGCTCCAGGGGCCTAATCCCTGGGGGCCCCAACACCAGCTCCAAGGGCCCAACCCCTGAGCACCCGAACAATACCTCCAGGGGCCTAACCCCTGGAGGCCCCAACACCAGCTTCAGGAGCCCAACCCCTGGGAGCCCCAACACCAGCTCCAGGGGCCCAACCCCAGAGTGCCCAAACCATAGCTCTAGTGGCCTATTCATTGGGGACCCGCACGCAAGCTCCAAGGGCCCAACCCCTGAGCGCCCGAACCTTAACCCCTGGGGCCCCAACACCAGCTCCAGGGGCCCAACCCCTGGGAGTCCCAACACCAGCTACAGGGGCCCAACCCCAGAGCTCCCGAACCATAGCTCCATGCGGGGAAATGCTATGTGCACTACCCTATGTGGCAACACGGTGTCACTCTTGCTCCATGCAGGAAATGCTCTGGGCATTACCCTGCATCGCCACACAGTGTTACTGTTGCTCCATGCGTGAAATGCTCTGGGCATTAATGTGATGGATTCGGGACTGTCTGTGTGGGGCATGGGAGAGCAAGGGGTGACATTAGGTCAGGGGCCCCAACACCAGCTCCAGCGGCCCAACCCCTGAGCGCCCGAACCATAGCTCCAGGGGCCTAACCCCTGGGGGCCCCAACACCAGCTCCAAGGGCCCAACCCCTGAGCGCCCGAACCATAGCTCCAGGGGCCTAACCCCTGGGGGCCCCAACACCAGCTCCAAGGGCCCAACCCCTGAGCTCCCGAACCATAGCTCCAGGGTCCTAACCCCCGAGGGCCCCAACCACAGCTCCAGGAGCCCAACTCCTAGGGGCCCCAACACCAGCTCCAGGAGCCCAACCCCTGGGGGTCCCAACACAAGTTGAAGGGGCCCAACCCCGGAGCGCCCTAACCATAGCTCCTAGGGCCTAACCCCTGGTGGCCGCAACACCAACTCCAGCGGCCCAACCCCTGAGCGCCCGAACAATACCTCCAGGGGCCTAACCCCTGGAGGCCCCAACACCAGCTCCAGGAGCCCAACCCCTGGGAGCCCCAACACCAGCTCCAGGGGTCAAACCCCAGAGTGCCCAAACCATAGCTCTAGGGGCCTATTCCCTGGGGGCCCGCATGCCAGCTCCAAGGGCCCAACCCCTGAGCGCCCGAACCATAGCGCCAGGGGCTTAACCCCTAGGGCCCCAACACCAGCTCCAAGGGCCCAACCCCTGAGCACCCGAACAATACCTCCAGGGGCCTAACCCCTGGAGGCCCCAACACCAGCTTCAGGAGCCCAACCCCTGGGAGCCCCAACACCAGCTCCAGGGGCCCAACCCCAGAGTGCCCAAACCATAGCTCTAGTGGCCTATTCCCTGGGGGCCCGCACGCAAGCTCCAAGGGCCCAACCCCTGAGCGCCCGAACCTTAACCCCTGGGGCCCCAACACCAGCTCCAGGGGCCCAACCCCTGGGAGTCCC
This sequence comes from Gopherus flavomarginatus, assembly GCF_025201925.1. NCBI lineage: Eukaryota > Metazoa > Chordata > Testudines > Testudinidae > Gopherus > Gopherus flavomarginatus. The sequence goes on from NW_026115119.1 coordinate 11,902, forward strand.
AACACCAGCTACAGGGGCCCAACCCCAGAGCTCCCGAACCATAGCTCCATGCGGGGAAATGCTATGTGCACTACCCTATGTGGCAACACGGTGTCACTCTTGCTCCATGCAGGAAATGCTCTGGGCATTACCCTGCATCGCCACACAGTGTTACTGTTGCTCCATGCGTGAAATGCTCTGGGCATTAATGTGATGGATTCGGGACTGTCTGTGTGGGGCATGGGAGAGCAAGGGGTGACATTAGGTCAGGGGCCCCAACACCAGCTCCAGCGGCCCAACCCCTGAGCGCCCGAACCATAGCTCCAGGGGCCTAACCCCTGGGGGCCCCAACACCAGCTCCAAGGGCCCAACCCCTGAGCGCCCGAACCATAGCTCCAGGGGCCTAACCCCTGGGGGCCCCAACACCAGCTCCAAGGGCCCAACCCCTGAGCTCCCGAACCATAGCTCCAGGGTCCTAACCCCCGAGGGCCCCAACCACAGCTCCAGGAGCCCAACTCCTAGGGGCCCCAACACCAGCTCCAGGAGCCCAACCCCTGGGGGTCCCAACACAAGTTGAAGGGGCCCAACCCCGGAGCGCCCTAACCATAGCTCCTAGGGCCTAACCCCTGGTGGCCGCAACACCAACTCCAGCGGCCCAACCCCTGAGCGCCCGAACAATACCTCCAGAGGCCTAACCCCTGGAGGCCCCAACACCAGCTCCAGGAGCCCAACCCCTGGGAGCCCCAACACCAGCTCCAGGGGTCAAACCCCAGAGTGCCCAAACCATAGCTCTAGGGGCCTATTCCCTGGGGGCCCGCATGCCAGCTCCAAGGGCCCAACCCCTGAGCGCCCGAACCATAGCGCCAGGGGCTTAACCCCTAGGGCCCCAACACCAGCTCCAGGGGGCAAACCCCCGGGGGCCCCAACCTTACCTCCAGGGGCCCAAACCCTGGGGGCCCCAACACCAGCTCCAGGGGCCCAACCCCTGGGAGTCCCAACACCAGCTGCAGGGCCCAACCCCAGAGCTCCCGAACCATAGCTCCATGCGGTGAAATGCTCTGTGCACTACCCTATGTGGCCACACGGTGTCACTCTTGCTCCATGCAGGAAATCCTCTGGGCATTACCCTGCATGGCCACACAGTGTTACTGTTGCTCCATGCTTGAAATGCTCTGGGCATTACTGTGATGGAGTCGGGTCTGTCTGTGTGGGGGATGGGAGAGCAAGGGGTGACATTAGGTCAGGGGACCCAACACCAGCTCCAGCGGCCCATCCCCTGAGCGCCCGAACCATAGCTCCAGGGGCCTAACCCCTGGGGGCCCCAACACCAGCTCCAAGGGCCCAACCCCTGAGCGCCCGAACCATAGCTCCAGGGGCCTAACCCCCGAGGGCCCCAACCACATCTCCAGGGGCCCAACCCACGGGGACCCCAACCACAGCTCCAGGGGCCCAACCCCTGGGGGCCCAAACACCTGCTCCAGGAGCCCAACCCCTGGGGGCCCCAAAACCAGCTCCAGGGGCCCAATCCCTGAGCGCCCGAACCATAGGTACAGGGGCCTAGCCCCTGGGGCCCCAACACCAGCTCCAGGGGCCCAACCCCTGGGGGACCCAACACCAGCTCCAGGGTCCCAAACCCTTAGCGCCAGAACCATAGTTCCAGGGGCCTAATCCCTGAGGGCCCCAACACCAGCTCCAGGGGCCCAACCCCTGAGCGCCCGAACCATAGCTCCAGGGGGCTAACCCCCGGGGGCCCCAACCCCACCTCCAGGGGCCCAACCCCTGGGGGCCCCAACACCAGTTCCAGGGGCCCAACCCCTGGGAGTCCCAACACCAGCTACAGGGGCCCAACCCCAGAGATCCCGAACCATAGCTCCATGCGGGGAAATGCTCTGTGCACTACCCTATGTGGCCACACGGTGTCACTCTTGCTCCATGCAGGAAATGCTCTGGGCATTACCCTGCATGGCCACACAGTGTTACTCTTGCTCCATGCGTGAAATGCTCTGGGCATTACTGTGATGGATTCGGGACTGTCTGTGTGGGGCATGGGAGAGCAAGGGGTGACATTAGGTCAGGGGCCCCAACACCAGCTCCAAGGGCCCAACCCCTGAGCGCCCGAACCATAGCTCCAGGGGCCTAACCCAAGAGGGCCAGAACCACTGCTCCAGGGGCCCAACCCCTGGGGGCCCCAACACCAGCTTCAGGAACCCAACCCCCGTGGGTCCCAACACAAGTTCCAGGGGCCCAACCCCGGAGCGCCCTAACCATAGCTCCAGGGGCCCAACCCCTGGTGGCCGCAACACCAACTCCAGCGGTCCAACCCCTGAGCGCCCGAGCCTTAGCTCAAGGGGCCTAACCCCTGGTACCCAAACACCAGCTCCAGGGGCCCAACTCCTGGGGTCCCGAACACCAGCTCCAGGGTCCCAACCCCTGAGCGCCCGAACCATAGCTCCAGGGGCCTAATCCCTGGGGTCCCCAACACCAGCTCCAAGGGCCCAACCCCTGAGCGCCCGAACAATACCTCCAGGGGCCTAAACCCTGGGGGCCCCAACCACAGGGCCAGGGGCCCAACCCCTGCGAACCCCAACACAATCTCCAGGAACTTAAAACCTGGGGGCAACAACACCAGCTCCAGGGGCCCCACCCCTGGGGCCCTCGACCCTAGCTCTAGGGAACCAACCCCTGAGCGCCCGAACCATAGCTCCAGGGGTCCAACCCTTGGGTGGCTGAACCATAGCTCCACGGGCCTAAAACCTGGGTCCCCAACACCAGCTCCAGGGGCCCAACCCCAGAGCGCCCGAAACATAGCTCCAGGGGCCCAATCCCTGGGGGCCCCAACACCAGCTCCAGGGGCCCAACCACTGGGGCCCTCCACCCCAGCTCCAGGGGCCCAACCCCTGAGCGCCCGAACCATAGCTCCAGGGGCCCAACCCCTGAGCGCCTGAACCATAGCTCCAGGGGCCTAACTCTTGGGTCCCCAACACCAGCTCCAGGGGCCCAACCCCTTGGGGCCCCAACACCAGCTCCAGGGGCCCACCCCATGAGCGGCCGAACCAAAGATCCAGGGGCTAACCCCTGGAGGCCCCAACCGCAGCTCCAAGGTCCCAACCACTGGAGGCAACTAAACCAGCTCCAGGGTCCCAACCCCTGAGCGCCCGAACCTTAGCTCCAGGGGCCTAATCCCTGGGGGCCCCAACACCAGCTCCAAGTGCTCAACCCCTGAGCACCCGAACAATACCTCGAGGGGCCTAACCCCTGGAGGCCCCAACACCAGCTTCAGGAGCCCAACCCCTGGGAGCCCCAACACGAGCTCCAGGGGCCCAACCCCAGAGTGCCCAAACCATAGCTCTAGTGGCCTAATCTCTGGGGGCCCCAACACCAGCTTCAGGAGCCCAACCCCTGGGAGCCCCAACACCAGCTCCAGGGGCCCAACCCAAGAGTGCCCAAACCATAGCTCTAGTAGCCTATTCCCTGGGGGCCCGCACGGAAGCTCCAAGGGCCCAACCCCTGAGCGCCCGAACCTTAACCCCTGGGGCCCCAACACCAGCTCCAGGGGCCCAACCCCTGGGAGTCCCAACACCAGCTACAGGGGCCCAACCCCAGAGCTCCCGAACCATAGCTCCATGCGGGGAAATGCTATGTGCACTACCCTATGTGGCAACACGGTGTCACTCTTGCTCCATGCAGGAAATGCTCTGGGCATTACCCTGCATGGCCACACAGTGTTACTCTTGCTCCATGCGTGAAATGCTCTGGGCATTAATGTGATGGAGTCGGGACTGTCTGTGTGGGGCATGGGAGAGCAAGGGGTGACATTAGGTCAGGGGCCCCAACACCAGCTCCAGCGGCCCAACCCCTGAGCGCCCGAACCATAGCTCCAGGGGCCTAACCCCTGGGGGCCCCAACAAAAGCTCCAAGGGCCCAACCCCTGAGCGCCCGAACCATAGCTCCAGGGGCCTAACCCCCGAGGGCCCCAACCACTGCTCCAGGGGCCCAACCCCTGGGAGCCCCAACACCAGCTCCAGGAACCCAACCCCCGTGGGTCCCAACACAAGTTCCAGGGGCCCAACCCCGGAGCGCCCTAACCATAGCTCCAGGGGGCCAACCCCTGGTGGCCGCAACACCAACTCCAGCGGCCCAACCCCTGAGCGCCCGAGCCTTAGCTCAAGGGGCCTAACCCCTGGGGCCCCAACACCAGCTCCAGGGGCCCAACTCCTGGGGTCCCCAACACCAGCTCCAGGGTCCCAACCCCTGAGCGCCCGAACCTTAGCTCCAGGGGCCTAATCCCTGGGGTCCCCAACACCAGCTCCAAGGGCCCAACCCCTGAGCGCCCGAACAATACCTCCAGGGGCCTAAACCCTGGGGGCCCCAACCACAGCTCCAGGGGCCCAACCCCTGCGAACAACAACACAATCTCCAGGAACTCAAAACCTGAGGGCAACAACACCAGCTCCAGGGGCCCCACCCCTGGGGCCCTCGACCCTAGCTCTAGGGAACCAACCCCTGAGCGCCCGAACCATAGCTCCAGGGGTCCAACCCTTGGGTGGCTGAACCATAGCTCCACGGGCCTAAAACCTGGGTCCCCAACACCAGCTCCAGGGGCCCAACCCCAGAGCGCCCGAAACATAGCTCCAGGGGCCTAACCCCTGGGTCCCCAACACCAGCTCCAGGGGCCCAACCCCTTGGGGCCCCAACACCAGCTCCAGGGGCCCAACCCATGAGCGGCCGAACCAAAGATCCAGGGTCCCAACCCCTGAGCGCCCGAACCTTAGCTCCAGGGGCCTAATCCCTGGGGTCCCCAACACCAGCTCCAAGGGCCCAACCCCTGAGCGCCCGAACAATACCTCCAGGGGCCTAAACCCTGGGGGCCCCAACCACAGCTCCAGGGGCCCAACCCCTGCGAACCCCAACACAATCTCCAGGAACTCAAAACCTGGGGGCAACAACACCAGCTCCAGGGGCCCCATCCCTGGGGCCCTCGACCCTAGCTCCAGGGAACCAACCCCTGAGCGCCCGAACCATAGCTCCAGGGGTCCAACCCTTGGGTGGCTGAACCATAGCTCCACGGGCCTAAAACCTGGGTCCCCAACACCAGCTCCAGGGGCCCAACCCCAGAGCGCCCAAAACATAGCTCCAGGGGCCCAATCCCTGGGGGCCACAACACCAGCTCCAGGGGCCCAACCCCTGGGGCCCTCCACCCCAGATCCAGGGGCCCAACCCCTGAGCGCCCGAACCATAGCTCCAGGGGCTCAACCCCTGAGCGCCTGAACCATAGCTCCAGGGGCCTAACTCTTGGGTCCCCAACACCAGCTCCAGGGTCCCAACCCCTTGGGGCCCCAACACCAGCTCCAGGGGCCCAACCCATGAGCGGCCGAACCAAAGATCCAGGGGCTAACCCCTGGAGGCCCCAACCGCAGCTCCAGGGTCCCAACCACTGGAGGCCCCTAAACCAGCTCCAGGGTCCCAACCCCTGAGCGCCCGAACCTTAGCTCCAGGGGCCTAATCCCTGGGGGCCCCAACACCAGCTCCAAGGGCCCAACCCCTGAGCACCCGAACAATACCTCCAGGGGCCTAACCCCTGGAGGCCCCAACACCAGCTTCAGGAGCCCAACCCCTGGGAGCCCCAACACCAGCTCCAGCGGCCCAACCCCAGAGTGCCCAAACCATAGCTCTAGTGGCCTATTCATTGGGGACCCGCACGCAAGCTCCAAGGGCCCAACCCCTGAGCGCCCGAACCTTAACCCCTGGGGCCCCAACACCAGCTCCAGGGGCCCAACCCCTGGGAGTCCCAACACCAGCTACAGGGGCCCAACCCCAGAGCTCCCGAACCATAGCTCCATGCGGGGAAATGCTATGTGCACTACCCTATGTGGCAACACGGTGTCACTCTTGCTCCATGCAGGAAATGCTCTGGGCATTACCCTGCATCGCCACACAGTGTTACTGTTGCTCCATGCGTGAAATGCTCTGGGCATTAATGTGATGGATTCGGGACTGTCTGTGTGGGGCATGGGAGAGCAAGGGGTGACATTAGGTCAGGGGCCCCAACACCAGCTCCAGCGGCCCAACCCCTGAGCGCCCGAACCATAGCTCCAGGGGCCTAACCCCTGGGGGCCCCAACACCAGCTCCAGGGGCCCAACCCCTGAGCGCCCGAACCATAGCTCCAGGGGCCTAACCCCTGGGGGCCCCAACACCAGCTCCAAGGGCCCAACCCCTGAGCTCCCGAACCATAGCTCCAGGGTCCTAACCCCCGAGGGCCCCAACCACAGCTCCAGGAGCCCAACTCCTAGGGGCCCCAACACCAGCTCCAGGAGCCCAACCCCTGGGGGTCCCAACACAAGTTGAAGGGGCCCAACCCCGGAGCGCCCTAACCATAGCTCCTAGGGCCTAACCCCTGGTGGCCGCAACACCAACTCCAGCGGCCCAACCCCTGAGCGCCCGAACAATACCTCCAGGGGCCTAACCCCTGGAGGCCCCAACACCAGCTCCAGGAGCCCAACCCCTGGGAGCCCCAACACCAGCTCCAGGGGTCAAACCCCAGAGTGCCCAAACCATAGCTCTAGGGGCCTATTCCCTGGGGGCCCGCATGCCAGCTCCAAGGGCCCAACCCCTGAGCGCCCGAACCATAGCGCCAGGGGCTTAACCCCTAGGGCCCCAACACCAGCTCCAGGGGGCAAACCCCCGGGGGCCCCAACCTTACCTCCAGGGGCCCAAACCCTGGGGGCCGCAACACCAGCTCCAGGGGCCCAACCCCTGGGAGTCCCAACACCAGCTGCAGGGCCCAACCCCAGAGCTCCCGAACCATAGCTCCATGCGGTGAAATGCTCTGTGCACTACCCTATGTGGCCACACGGTGTCACTCTTGCTCCATGCAGGAAATCCTCTGGGCATTACCCTGCATGGCCACACAGTGTTACTGTTGCTCCATGCTTGAAATGCTCTGGGCATTACTGTGATGGAGTCGGGTCTGTCTGTGTGGGGGATGGGAGAGCAAGGGGTGACATTAGGTCAGGGGACCCAACACCAGCTCCAGCGGCCCATCCCCTGAGCGCCCGAACCATAGCTCCAGGGGCCTAACCCCTGGGGGCCCCAACACCAGCTCCAAGGGCCCAACCCCTGAGCGCCCGAACCATAGCTCCAGGGGCCTAACCCCCGAGGGCCCCAACCACATCTCCAGGGGCCCAACCCACGGGGACCCCAACCACAGCTCCAGGGGCCCAACCCCTGGGGGCCCAAACACCTGCTCCAGGAGCCCAACCCCTGGGGGCCCCAAAACCAGCTCCAGGGGCCCAATCCCTGAGCGCCCGAACCATAGGTACAGGGGCCTAGCCCCTGGGGCCCCAACACCAGCTCCAGGGGCCCAACCCCTGGGGGACCCAACACCAGCTCCAGGGTCCCAAACCCTTAGCGCCAGAACCATAGTTCCAGGGGCCTAATCCCTGAGGGCCCCAACACCAGCTCCAGGGGCCCAACCCCTGAGCGCCCGAACCATAGCTCCAGGGGGCTAACCCCCGGGGGCCCCAACCCCACCTCCAGGGGCCCAACCCCTGGGGGCCCCAACACCAGTTCCAGGGGCCCAACCCCTGGGAGTCCCAACACCAGCTACAGGGGCCCAACCCCAGAGCTCCCGAACCATAGCTCCATGCGGGGAAATGCTCTGTGCACTACCCTATGTGGCCACACGGTGTCACTCTTGCTCCATGCAGGAAATGCTCTGGGCATTACCCTGCATGGCCACACAGTGTTACTCTTGCTCCATGCGTGAAATGCTCTGGGCATTACTGTGATGGATTCGGGACTGTCTGTGTGGGGCATGGGAGAGCAAGGGGTGACATTAGGTCAGGGGCCCCAACACCAGCTCCAAGGGCCCAACCCCTGAGCGCCCGAACCATAGCTCCAGGGGCCTAACCCAAGAGGGCCAGAACCACTGCTCCAGGGGCCCAACCCCTGGGGGCCCCAACACCAGCTTCAGGAACCCAACCCCCGTGGGTCCCAACACAAGTTCCAGGGGCCCAACCCCGGAGCGCCCTAACCATAGCTCCAGGGGCCCAACCCCTGGTGGCCGCAACACCAACTCCAGCGGTCCAACCCCTGAGCGCCCGAGCCTTAGCTCAAGGGGCCTAACCCCTGGTACCCAAACACCAGCTCCAGGGGCCCAACTCCTGGGGTCCCGAACACCAGCTCCAGGGTCCCAACCCCTGAGCGCCCGAACCTTAGCTCCAGGGGCCTAATCCCTGGGGTCCCCAACACCAGCTCCAAGGGCCCAACCCCTGAGCGCCCGAACAATACCTCCAGGGGCCTAAACCCTGGGGGCCCCAACCACAGGGCCAGGGGCCCAACCCCTGCGAACCCCAACACAATCTCCAGGAACTTAAAACCTGGGGGCAACAACACCAGCTCCAGGGGCCCCACCCCTGGGGCCCTCGACCCTAGCTCCAGGGAACCAACCCCTGAGCGCCCGAACCATAGCTCCAGGGGTCCAACCCTTGGGTGGCTGAACCATAGCTCCACGGGCCTAAAACCTGGGTCCCCAACACCAGCTCCAGGGGCCCAACCCCAGAGCGCCCGAACCATAGCTCCAGGGGCCCAATCCCTGGGGGCCCCAACACCAGCTCCAGGGGCCCAACCCCTGGGGCCCTCCACCCCAGCTCCAGGGGCCCAACCCCTGAGCGCCCGAACCATAGCTCCAGGGGCCCAACCCCTGAGCGCCTGAACCATAGCTCCAGGGGCCTAACTCTTGGGTCCCCAACACCAGCTCCAGGGGCCCAACCCCTTGGGGCCCCAACACCAGCTCCAGGGGCCCACCCCATGAGCGGCCGAACCAAAGATCCAGGGGCTAACCCCTGGAGGCCCCAACCGCAGCTCCAAGGTCCCAACCACTGGAGGCCCCTAAACCAGCTCCAGGGTCCCAACCCCTGAGCGCCCGAACCTTAGCTCCAGGGGCCTAATCCCTGGGGGCCCCAACACCATCTCCAAGTGCTCAACCCCTGAGCACCCGAACAATACCTCGAGGGGCCTAACCCCTGGAGGCCCCAACACCAGCTTCAGGAGCCCAGCCCCTGGGAGCCCCAACACGAGCTCCAGGGGCCCAACCCCAGAGTGCCCAAACCATAGCTCTAGTGGCCTAATCTCTGGGGGCCCCAACACCAGCTTCAGGAGCCCAACCCCTGGGAGCCCCAACACCAGCTCCAGGGGCCAAACCCAAGAGTGCCCAAACCATAGCTCTAGTGGCCTATTCCCTGGGGGCCCGCACGGAAGCTCCAAGGGCCCAACCCCTGAGCGCCCGAACCTTAACCCCTGGGGCCCCAACACCAGCTCCAGGGGCCCAACCCCTGGGAGTCCCAACACCAGCTACAGGGGCCCAACCCCAGAGCTCCCGAACCATAGCTCCATGCGGGGAAATGCTATGTGCACTACCCTATGTGGCAACACGGTGTCACTCTTGCTCCATGCAGGAAATGCTCTGGGCATTACCCTGCATGGCCACACAGTGTTACTCTTGCTCCATGCGTGAAATGCTCTGGGCATTAATGTGATGGAGTCGGGACTGTCTGTGTGGGGCATGGGAGAGCAAGGGGTGACATTAGGTCAGGGGCCCCAACACCAGCTCCAGCGGCCCAACCCCTGAGCGCCCGAACCATAGCTCCAGGGGCCTAACCCCTGGGGGCCCCAACAAAAGCTCCAAGGGCCCAACCCCTGAGCGCCCGAACCATAGCTCCAGGGGCCTAACCCCCGAGGGCCCCAACCACTGCTCCAGGGGCCCAACCCCTGGGGGCCCCAACACCAGCTCCAGGAACCCAACCCCCGTGGGTCCCAACACAAGTTCCAGGGGCCCAACCCCGGAGCGCCCTAACCATAGCTCCAGGGGGCCAACCCCTGGTGGCCGCAACACCAACTCCAGCGGCCCAACCCCTGAGCGCCCGAGCCTTAGCTCAAGGGGCCTAACCCCTGGGGCCCCAACACCAGCTCCAGGGGCCCAACTCCTGGGGTCCCCAACACCAGCTCCAGGGTCCCAACCCCTGAGCGCCCGAACCTTAGCTCCAGGGGCCTAATCCCTGGGGTCCCCAACACCAGCTCCAAGGGCCCAACCCCTGAGCGCCCGAACAATACCTCCAGGGGCCTAAACCCTGGGGGCCCCAACCACAGCTCCAGGGGCCCAACCCCTGCGAACCCCAACACAATCTCCAGGAACTCAAAACCTGAGGGCAACAACACCAGCTCCAGGGGCCCCACCCCTGGGGCCCTCGACCCTAGCTCTAGGGAACCAACCCCTGAGCGCCCGAACCATAGCTCCAGGGGTCCAAACCTTGGGTGGCTGAACCATAGCTCCACGGGCCTAAAACCTGGGTCCCCAACACCAGCTCCAGGGGCCCAACCCCAGAGCGCCCGAAACATAGCTCCAGGGGCCTAACTCTTGGGTCCCCAACACCAGCTCCAGGGGCCCAACCCCTTGGGGCCCCAACACCAGCTCCAGGGGCCCAACCCATGAGCGGCCGACCCAAAGATCCAGGGTCCCAACCCCTGAGCGCCCGAACCTTAGCTCCAGGGGCCTAATCCCTGGGGTCCCCAACACCAGCTCCAAGGGCCCAACCCCTGAGCGCCCGAACAATACCTCCAGGGGCCTAAACCCTGGGGGCCCCAACCACAGCTCCAGGGGCCCAACCCCTGCGAACCCCAACACAATCTCCAGGAACTCAAAACCTGGGGGCAACAACACCAGCTCCAGGGGCCCCATCCCTGGGGCCCTCGACCCTAGCTCCAGGGAACCAACCCCTGAGCGCCTGAACCATAGCTCCAGGGGTCCAACCCTTGGGTGGCTGAACCATAGCTCCACGGGCCTAAAACCTGGGTCCCCAACACCAGCTCCAGGGGCCCAACCCCAGAGCGCCCAAAACATAGCTCCAGGGGCCCAATCCCTGGGGGCCCCAACACCAGCTCCAGGGGCCCAACCCCTGGGGCCCTCCACCCCAGATCCAGGGGCCCAACCCCTGAGCGCCCGAACCATAGCTCCAGGGGCTCAACCCCTGAGCGCCTGAACCATAGCTCCAGGGGCCTAACTCTTGGGTCCCCAACACCAGCTCCAGGGTCCCAACCCCTTGGGGCCCCAACACCAGCTCCAGGGGCCCAACCCATGAGCGGCCGAACCAAAGATCCAGGGGCTAACCCCTGGAGGCCCCAACCGCAGCTCCAGGGTCCCAACCACTGGAGGCCCCTAAACCAGCTCCAGGGTCCCAACCCCTGAGCGCCCGAACCTTAGCTCCAGGGGCCTAATCCCTGGGGGCCCCAACACCAGCTCCAAGGGCCCAACCCCTGAGCACCCGAACAATACCTCCAGGGGCCTAACCCCTGGAGGCCCCAACACCAGCTTCAGGAGCCCAACCCCTGGGAGCCCCAACACCAGCTCCAGGGGCCCAACCCCAGAGTGCCCAAACCATAGCTCTAGTGGCCTATTCATTGGGGACCCGCACGCAAGCTCCAAGGGCCCAACCCCTGAGCGCCCGAACCTTAACCCCTGGGGCCCCAACACCAGCTCCAGGGGCCCAACCCCTGGGAGTCCCAACACCAGCTACAGGGGCCCAACCCCAGAGCTCCCGAACCATAGCTCCATGCGGGGAAATGCTCTGTGCACTACCCCATGTGGCCACACGGTGTCACTCTTGCTCCATGCAGGAAATGCTCTGGGCATTACCCTGCATGGCCACACAGTGTTACTCTTGCTCCATGCGTGAAATGCTCTGGGCATTACTGTGATGGAGTCGGGACTGTCTATTTGGGGCATGGGAGAGCAAGGGGTGACATTAGGTCAGGGGCCCCAACACCAGCTCCAGCGGCCCAACCCCTGAGCGCCCGAACCATAGCTCCAGGGGCCTAACCCCTGGGGGCCCCAACACCAGCTCAAAGGGCCCAACCTCTGAGCGCCCGAACCATAGCTCCAGGGGCCTAACACCCGAGGGCCCCAACCACTGCTCCAGGGGCCCAACCCCTGGGGGCCCCAACACCAGCTCCAGGAACCCAACCCCCGTGGGTCCCAACACAAGTTCCAGGGGCCCAACCCCGGAGCGCCCTAACCATAGCTCCAGGGGCCCAACCCCTGGTGGCCGCAACACCAACTCCAGCGGTCCAACCCCTGAGCGCCCGAGCCTTAGCTCAAGGGGCCTAACCCCTGGGGCCCCAACACCAGCTCCAGGGGCCCAACTCCTGGGGTCCCCAACACCAGCTCCAGGGTCCCAACCCCTGAGCGCCCGAACCTTAGCTCCAGGGGCCTAAACCCTGGGGGCCCCAACCACAGCTCCAGGGGCCCAACCCCTGCGAACCCCAACACAATCTCCAGGAACTCAAAACCTGGGGGCAACAACACCAGCTCCAGGGGCCCCACCCCTGGGGCCCTCGACCCTAGCTCCAGGGAACCAACCCCTGAGCGCCCGAACCATAGCTCCAGGGGTCCAACCCTTGGGTGGCTGAACCATAGCTCCACGGGCCTAAAACCTGGGTCCCCAACACCAGCTCCAGGGGCCCAACACCAAAGCGCCCGAAACATAGCTCCAGGGGCCCAATCCCTGGGGGCCCCAACACCAGCTCCAGGGGCCCAACCCCTGGGGCCCTCCACCCCAGCTCCAGGGGCCCAACCCCTGAGCGCCCGAACCATAGCTCCAGGGGCCCAACCCCTGAGCGCCTGAACCATAGCTCCAGGGGCCTAACTCTTGGGTCCCCAACACCAGCTCCAGGGGCCCAACCCCTTGGGGCCCCAACACCAGCTCCAGGGGCCCAACCCATGAGCGGCCGAACCAAAGATCCAGGGGCTAACCCCTGGAGGCCCCAACCGCAGCTCCAGGGTCCCAACCACTGGAGGCCCCTAAACCAGCTCCAGGGTCCCAACCCCTGAGCGCCCGAACCTTAGCTCCAGGGGCCTAATCCCTGGGGGCCCCAACACCAGCTCCAAGGGCCCAACCCCTGAGCACCCGAACAATACCTCCAGGGGCCTAACCCCTGGAGGCCCCAACACCAGCTTCAGGAGCCCAACCCCTGGGAGCCCCAACACCAGCTCCAGGGGCCCAACCCCAGAGTGCCCAAACCATAGCTCTAGTGGCCTATTCCCTGGGGGCCCGCACGCAAGCTCCAAGGGCCCAACCCCTGAGCGCCCGAACCTTAACCCCTGGGGCCCCAACACCAGCTCCAGGGGCCCAACCCCTGGGAGTCCCAACACCAGCTACAGGGGCCCAACCCCAGAGCTCCCGAACCATAGCTCCATGCGCGGAAATGCTCTGTGCACTACCCTATGTGGCCACACGGTGTCACTCTTGCTCCATGCAGGAAATGCTCTGGGCATTACCCTGCATGGCCACACAGTGTTACTCTTGCTCCATGCGTGAAATGCTCTGGGCATTACTGTGATGGAGTCGGGACTGTCTGTGTGGGGCATGGGAGAGCAAGGGGTGACATTAGGTCAGGGGCCCCAACACTAGCTCCAGCGGCCCAACCCCTGAGCGCCTGAACCATAGCTCCAGGGGCCTAAACCCTGGGGGCCCCAACACCAGCTCCAAGGGCCCAACCCCTGAGCGCCCGAACCATAGCTCCAGGGGCCTAACCCCCGAGGGCCCCAACCACTGCTCCAGGGGCCCAACCCCTGGGGGCCCCAACACCAGCTCCAGGAACCCAACCCCCGTGGGTCCCAACACAAGTTCCAGGCGCCCAACCCCGGAGCGCCCTAACCATAGCTCCAGGGGCCCAAACCCTGGTGGCCGCAACACCAACTCCAGCGGTCCAACCCCTGAGCGCCCGAGCCTTAGCTCAAGGGGCCTAACCCCTGGGGCCCCAACACCAGCTCCAGGGGCCCAACTCCTGGGGTCCCCAACACCAGCTCCAGGGTCCCAACCCCTGAGCGCCCGAACCTTAGCTCCAGGGGCCTAATCCCTGGGGTCCCCAACACCAGCTCCAAGGGCCCAACCCCTGAGCGCCCGAACAATACCTCCAGGGGCCTAAACCCTGGGGGCCCCAACCACAGCTCCAGGGGCCCAACCCCTGCGAACCCCAACACAATCTCCAGGAACTCAAAACCTGGGGGCAACAACACCAGCTCCAGGGGCCCCACCCCTGGGGCCCTCGACCCTAGCTCCAGGGAACCAACCCCTGAGCGCCCGAACCATAGCTCCAGGTGTCCAGCCCTTGGGTGGCTGAACCATAGCTCCACGGGCCTAAAACCTGGGTCCCCAACACCAGCTCCAGGGGCCCAACCCCAGAGCGCCCGAAACATAGCTCAAGGGCCCAATCCCTGGGGGCCCCAACACCAGCTCCAGGGGCCCAACCCCTGGGGCCCTCCACCCCAGCTCCAGGGGCCCAACCCCTGAGCGCCCGAACCATAGCTCCAGGGGCCCAACCCCTGAGCGCCTGAACCATAGCTCCAGGGGCCTAACTCTTGGGTCCCCAACACCAGCTCCAGGGGCCCAACCCCTTGGGGCCCCAACACCAGCTCCAGGGGCCCAACCCATGAGCGGCCGAACCAAAGATCCAGGGGCTAACCCCTGGAGGACCCAACCGCAGCTCCAGGGTCCCAACCACTGGAGGCCCCTAAACCAGCTCCAGGGTCCCAACCCCTGAGCGCCCGAACCTTAGCTCCAGGGGCCTAATCCCTGGGGGCCCCAACACCAGCTCCAAGGGCCCAACCCCTGAGCACCCGAACAATACCTCCAGGGGCCTAACCCCTGGAGGCCCCAACACCAGCTTCAGGAGCCCAACCCCTGGGAGCCCCAACACCAGCTCCAGGGGCCCAACCCCAGAGTGCCCAAACCATAGCTCTAGTGGCCTATTCCCTGGGGGCCCGCACGCAAGCTCCAAGGGCCCAACCCCTGAGCGCCCGAACCTTAACCCCTGGGGCCCCAACACCAGCTCCAGGGGCCCAAGCCCTGGGAGTCCCAACACCAGCTACAGGGGCCCAACCCCAGAGCTCCCGAACCATAGCTCCATGCGGGGAAATGCTCTGTGCACTACCCTATGTGGCCACACGGTGTCACTCTTGCTCCATGCAGGAAATGCTCTGGGCATTACCCTGCATGGCCACACAGTGTTACTCTTGCTCCATGCGTGAAATGCTCTGGGCATTACTGTGATGGAGTCGGGACTGTCTGTGTGGGGCATGGGAGAGCAAGGGGTGACATTAGGTCAGGGGCCCCAACACCAGCTCCAGCGGCCCAACCCCTGAGCGCCCGAACCATAGCTCCAGGGGCCTAACCCCTGGGGGCCCCAACACCAGCTCCAAGGGCCCAACCCCTGAGCGCCCGAACCATAGCTCCAGGGGCCTAACCCCCGGGGGCCCCAACCACTGCTCCAGGGGCCCAACCCCTGGGGGCCCCAACACCAGCTCCAGGAACCCAACCCCCGTGGGTCCCAACACAAGTTCCAGGGGCCCAACCCCGGAGCGCCCTAACCATAGCTCCAGGGGCCCAACCCCTGGTGGCCGCAACACCAACTCCAGCGGTCCAACCCCTGAGCGCCCGAGCCTTAGCTCAAGGGGCCTAACCCCTGGGGCCCCAACACCAGCACCAGGGGCCCAACTCCTGGGGTC
The DNA here is from genome assembly GCF_025201925.1 of Gopherus flavomarginatus. Classification (NCBI taxonomy): domain Eukaryota; kingdom Metazoa; phylum Chordata; order Testudines; family Testudinidae; genus Gopherus; species Gopherus flavomarginatus. Next base: position 27,441 of record NW_026115119.1, read on the forward strand.
CCCAACACCAGCTCCAAGGGCCCAACCCCTGAGCGCCCGAACAATACCTCCAGGGGCCTAGACCCTGGGGGCACCAACCACAGCTCCAGGGGCCCAACCCCTGCGAACCCCAACACAATCTCGAGGAACTCAAAACCTGGGGGCAACAACACCAGCTCCAGGGGCCCCACCCCTGGGGCCCTCGACCCTAGCTCCAGGGAACCAACCCATGAGCGCCCGAACCTTAGCTCCAGGGGCCTAATCCCTGGGGTCCCCAACACCAGCTCCAAGGGCCCAACCCCTGAGCGCCCGAACAGTACCTCCAGGGGCCTAAACCCTGGGGGCCCCAACCACAGCTCCAGGGGCCCAACCCCTGCGAACCCCAACACAATCTCCAGGAACTCAAAACCTGGGGGCAACAACACCAGCTCCAGGGGCCCCACCCCTGGGGCCCTCGACCCTAGCTCCAGGGAACCAACCCCTGAGCGCCCGAACCATAGCTCCAGGGGTCCAACCCTTGGGTGGCTGAACCATAGCTCCACGGGCCTAAAACCTGGGTCCAAAACACCAGCTCCAGGGGCCCAACCCCAGAGCGCCCGAAACATAGCTCCAGGGGCCCAATCCCTGGGGGCCCCAACACCAGCTCCAGGGGCCCAACCCCTGGGGCCCTCCACCCCAGCTCCAGGGGCCCAACCCCTGAGCGCCCGAACCATAGCTCCAGGGGCCCAACCCCTGAGCGCCTGAACCATAGCTCCAGGGGCCTAACTTTTGGGTCCCCAACACCAGCTCCAGGAGCCCAACCCCTTGGGGCCCCAACACCAGCTCCAGGGGCCCAACCCATGAGCGGCCGAACCGAAGATCCAGGGGCTAACCCCTGGAGGCCCCAACCGCAGCTCCAGGGTCCCAACCACTGGAGGCCCCTAAACCAGCTCCAGGGTCCCAACCCCTGAGCGCCCGAACCTTAGCTCCAGGGTCCTAATCCTTGGGGGCCCCAACACCAGCTCCAAGGGCCCAACCCCTGAGCACCCGAACAATACCTCCAGGGGCCTAACCCCTGGAGGCCCCAACACCAGCTTCAGGAGCCCAACCCCTGGGAGCCCCAACACCAGCTAAAGGGGCCCAACCCCAGAGTGCCCAAACCATAGCTCTAGTGGCCTATTCCCTGGGGGCCCGCACGCAAGCTCCAAGGGCCCAACCCCTGAGCGCCCGAACCTTAACCCCTGGGGCCCCAACACCAGCTCCAGGGGCCCAACCCCTGGGAGTCCCAACACCAGCTACAGGGGCCCAACCCCAGAGCTCCCGAACCATAGCTCCATGCGGGGAAATGCTATGTGCACTACCCTATGTGGCAAAACGGTGTCACTCTTGCTCCATGCAGGAAATGCTCTGGGCATTACCCTGCATGGCCACACAGTGCTACTGTTGCTCCATGCGTGAAATGCTCTGGGCATTAATGTGATGGAGTCGGGACTGTCTGTGTGGGGCATGGGATAGCAAGGGGTGACATTAGGTCAGGGGCCCCAACACCAGCTCCAGCGGCCCAACCCCTGAGCGCCCGAACCATAGCTCCAGGGGCCTAACCCCTGGGGGCCCCAGCACCAGCTCCAAGGGCCCAACCCCTGAGCGCCCGAACCATAGCTCCAGGGGCCTAACCCCCGAGGGCCCCAACACCAGCTCCAGGGGCCCAACCCCTGGGGGCCCCAACACCAGCTCCAGGAACCCAACCCCCGTGGGTCCCAACACAAGTTCCAGGGGCCCAACCCCGGAGCGCCGTAACCATAGCTCCAGGGGCCCAACCCCTGGTGGCCGCAACACCAACTCCAGCGGTCCAACCCCTGAGCGCCCGAGCCTTAGCTCAAGGGGCCTAACCCCTGGGGCCCCAACACCAGCTCCAGGGGCCCAACTCCTGGGGTCCCCAACACCAGCTCCAGGGTCCCAACCCCTGAGCGCCCGAACCTTAGCTCCAGGGGCCTAATCCCTGGGGTCCCCAACACCAGCTCCAAGGGCCCAACCCCTGAGCGCCCGAACAATACCTCCAGGGGCCAAAACCCTGGGGGCCCCAACCACAGCTCCAGGGGCCCAACCCCTGCGAACCCCAACACAATCTCCAGGAACTCAAAACCTGGGGGCAACAACACCAGCTCCAGGGGCCCCACCCCTGGGGCCCTCGACCCTAGCTCCAGGGAACCAACCCCTGAGCGCCCGAACCATAGCTCCAGGGGTCCAACCCTTGGGTGGCTGAACCATAGCTCCAGGGGCCCAATCCCTGGGGGCCCCAACACCAGCTCCAGGGGCCCAACCCCTGGGGCCCTCCACCCCAGCTCCAGGGGCCCAACCCCTGAGCGCCCGAACCATAGCTCCAGGGGCCAACCCCTGAGCGCCTGAACCATAGCTCCAGGGGCCTAACTCTTGGGTCCCCAACACCAGCTCCAGGGGCCCAACCCCTTGGGGCCCCAACACCAGCTCCAGGGGCCCAACCCATGAGCGGCCGAACCAAAGATCCAGGGGCTAACCCCTGGAGGCCCCAACCGCAGCTCCAGGGTCCCAACCACTGGAGGCCCCTAAACCAGCTCCAGGGTCCCAACCCCTGAGCGCCCGAACCTTAGCTCCAGGGGCCTAATCCCTGGGGGCCCCAACACCAGCTCCAAGGGCCCAACCCCTGAACACCCGAACAATACCTCCAGGGGCCTAACCCCTGGAGGCCCCAACACCAGCTTCAGGAGCCCAACCCCTGGGAGCCCCAACACCAGCTCCAGGGGCCCAACCCCAGAGTGCCCAAACCATAGCTCTAGTGGCCTATTCCCTGGGGGCCCGCACGCAAGCTCCAAGGGCCCAACCCCTGAGCGCCCGAACCTTAACCCCTGGGGCCCCAACACCAGCTCCAGGGGCCCAACCCCTGGGAGTCCCAACACCAGCTACAGGGGCCCAACCCCAGAGCTCCCGAACCATAGCTCCATGCGGGGAAATGCTCTGTGCACTACCCTATGTGGCCACACGGTGTCACTCTTGCTCCATGCAGGAAATGCTCTGGGCATTAGCCTGCATGGCCACACAGTGTTACTGTTGCTCCATGCGTGAAATGCTCTGGGCATTACTGTGATGGAGTCGGGACTGTCTGTGTGGGGCATGGGAGAGCAAGGGGTGACATTAGGTCAGGGGCCCCAACACCAGCTCCAGCGGCCCAACCCCTGAGCGCCCGAACCATAGCTCCAGGGGCCTAACCCCTGGGGTCCCCAACACCAGCTCCAAGGGCCGAACCCCTGAGCGCCCGAGCCTTAGCTCAAGGGGCCTAACCCCTGGGGCCCCAACACCAGCTCCAGGGGCCCAACTCCTGGGGTCCCCAACACCAGCTCCAGGGTCCCAACCCCTGAGCGCCCGAACAATACCTCCAGGGGCCTAACCCCTGGAGGCCCCAGCACCAGCTCCAGGAGCCCAACCCCTGGGAGCCCCAACACCAGCTCCAGGGGCCCAACCCCAGAGTGCCCAAACCATAGCTCTAGGGGCCTATTCCCTGGGGGCCCGCACGCCAGCTCCAAGGGCCCAACCCCTGAGCGCCCGAACCATAGCGCCAGGGGCTTAACCCCTAGGGCCCCAACACCAGCTCCAGGGGCCCAACCCCTGAGCGCCCAAACCATAGCTCCAGGGGCCTAACCCCCGGGGGCCCCAACCCTACCTCCAGGGGCCCAACCCCTGGGGGCCCCAACACCAGCTCCAGGGGCCCAACCCCTGGGAGTCCCAACACCAGCTCCAGGGGCCCAATCCCTGAGCGCCCGAACCATAGGTACAGGGGCCTAGCCCCTGGGGCCCCAACACCAGCTCCAGGGGCCCAACCCCTGGGGGCCCCAACACCAGCTCCAGGGTCCCAAACCCTTAGCGCCAGAACCATAGCTCCAGGGGCCTAATCCCTGAGGGCCCCAACACCAGCTCCAGGGGCCCAACCCCTGAGCGCCCGAACAATAGCTCCAGGGGCTAACCCCCGGGGGCCCCAACCCCACCTCCAGGGGAACAACCCCTGGGGGCCCCAACACCAGCTCCAGGGGCCCAACCCCTGGGGGCCCAAACACCTGCTCCAGGAGCCCAACCCCTGGGGGCCCCAAAACCAGCTCCAGGGGCCCAATCCCTGAGCGCCCGAACCATAGGTACAGGGGCCTAGCCCCTGGGGCCCCAACACCAGCTCCAGGGGCCCAACCCCTGGGGGCCCCAACACCAGCTCCAGGGTCCCAAACCCTTAGTGCCAGAACCATAGCTCCAGGGGCCTAATCCCTGAGGGCCCCAACACCAGCTCCAGGGGCCCAACCCCTGAGCGCCCGAACCATAGCTCCAGGGGGCTAACCCCCGGGGGCCGCAACCCCACCTCCAAGGGCCCAACCCCTGGGGGCCCCAACACCAGCTCCAGGGGCCCAACCTCTGGGAGTCCCAACACCAGGTACAGGGGCCCAACCCCAGAGCTCCCGAACCATAGCTCCATGCGGGGAAATGCTCTGTGCACTACCCTATGTGGCCACACGGTGTCACTCTTGCTCCATGCAGGAAATGCTCTGGGCATTAGCCTGCATGGCCACACAGTGTTACTGTTGCTCCATGCGTGAAATGCTCTGGGCATTACTGTGATGGAGTCGGGACTGTCTGTGTGGGGCATGGGAGAGCAAGGGGTGACATTAGGTCAGGGGCCCCAACACCAGCTCCAGCGTCCCAACCCCTGAGCGCCCGAACCATAGCTCCAGGGGCATAACCCCTGGGGGCCCCAACACCAGCTCCAAGGGCCCAACCCCTGAGCGGCCGAACCATAGCTCCAGGGGCCTAACCCCCGAGGGCCCCAACCACTGCTCCAGGGGCCCAACCCCTGGGGGCCCCAACACCAGCTCCAGGAACCCAACCCCCGTGGGTCCCAACACAAGTTCCAGGGGCCCAACCCCGGAGCGCCCTAACCATAGCTCCAGGGGCCCAACCCCTGGGGGCCGCAACACCAACTCCAGCGGTCCAACCCCTGAGCGCCCGAGCCTTAGCTCAAGGGGCCTAACCCCTGGGGCCCCAACACCAGCTCCAGGGTCCCAACTCCTGGGGTCCCCAACACCAACTCCAGGGTCCCAACCCCTGAGCGCCCGAACCTTAGCTCCAGGGGCCTAATCCCTGGGGTCCCCAACACCAGCTCCAAGGGCCCAACCCCTGAGCGCCCGAACAATACCTCCAGGGGCCTAAACCCTGGGGGCACCAACCACAGCTCCAGGGGCCCAACCCCTGCGAACCCCAACACAATCTCCAGGAACTCAAAACCTGGGGGCAACAACACCAGCTCCAGGGGCCCCACCTCTGGGGCCCTCGACCCTAGCTCCAGGGAACCAACCCCTGAGCGCCCGAACCATAGCTCCAGGGGTCCAACCCTTGGGTGGCTGAACCATAGCTCCACGGGCCTAAAACCTGGGTCCCCAACACCAGCTCCAGGGGCCCAACCCCAGAGCGCCCGAAACATAGCTCCAGGGGCCCAATCCCTGGGGGCCCCAACACCAGCTCCAGGGGCCCAACCCCTGGGGCCCTCCACCCCAGCTCCAGGGGCCCAACCCCTGAGCGCCCGAACCATAGCTCCAGGGGCCCAACCCCTGAGCGCCTGAACCATAGCTCCAGGGGCCTAACTCTTGGGTCCCCAACACCAGCTCCAGGGGCCCAACCCCTTGGGGCCCCAACACCAGCTCCAGGGGCCCAACCCATGAGCGGCCGAACCAAAGATCCAGGGGCTAACCCCTGGAGGCCCCAACCGCAGCTCCAGGGTCCCAACCACTGGAGGCCCCTAAACCAGCTCCAGGGTCCCAACCCCTGAGTGCCCGAACCTTAGCTCCAGGGGCCTAATCCCTGGGGGCCCCAACACCAGCTCCAAGGGCCCAACCCCTGAGCACCCGAACAATACCTCCAGGGGCCTAACCCCTGGAAGCCCCAACACCAGCTTCAGGAGCCCAACCCCTGGGAGCCCCAACACCAGCTCCAGGGGCCCAACCCCAGAGTGCCCAAACCATAGCTCTAGTGGCCTATTCCCTGGGGGCCCGCACGCAAGCTCCAAGGGCCCAACCCCTGAGCGCCCGAACCTTAACCCCTGGGGCCCCAACACCAGCTCCAGGGGCCCAACCCCTGGGAGTCCCAACACCAGCTACAGGGGCCCAACCCCAGAGCTCCAGAACCATAGCTCCATGTGGGGAAATGCTATGTGCACTACCCTATGTGGCAACACGGTGTCACTCTTGCTCCATGCAGGAAATGCTCTGGGCAATACCCTGCATGGCCACACAGTGTTACTGTTGCTCCATGCGTGAAATGCTCTGGGCATTAATGTGATGGAGTCGGGACTGTCTGTGTGGGGCATGGGAGAGCAAGGGGTGACATTAGGTCAGGGGCCCCAACACCAGCTCCAGCGGCCCAACCCCTGAGCGCCCGAACCATAGCTCCAGGGGCCCAACCCCTGAGCGCCTGAACCATAGCTCCAGGGGCCTAACTTTTGGGTCCCCAACACCAGCTCCAGGAGCCCAACCCCTTGGGGCTCCAACACCAGCTCCAGGGGCCCAACCCATGAGCGGCCGAACCGAAGATCCAGGGGCTAACCCCTGGAGGCCCCAACCGCAGCTCCAGGGTCCCAACCACTGGAGGCCCCTAAACCAGCTCCAGGGTCCCAACCCCTGAGCGCCCGAACCTTAGCTCCAGGGGCCTAATCCTTGGGGGCCCCAACACCAGCTCCAAGGGCCCAACCCCTGAGCACCCGAACAATACCTCCAGGGGCCTAACCCCTGGAGGCCCCAACACCAGCTTCAGGAGTCCAACCCCTGGGAGCCCCAACACCAGCTCCAGGGGCCCAACCCCCGTGGGTCCCAACACAAGTTCCAGGGGCCCAACCCCGGAGCGCCGTAACCATAGCTCCAGGGGCCCAACCCCTGGTGGCCGCAACACCAACTCCAGCGGTCCAACCCCTGAGCGCCCGAGCCTTAGCTCAAGGGGCCTAACCCCTGGGGCCCCAACACCAGCTCCAGGGGCCCAACTCCTGGGGTCCCCAACACCAGCTCCAGGGTCCCAACCCCTGAGCGCCCGAACCTTAGCTCCAGGGGCCTAATCCCTGGGGTCCCCAACACCAGCTCCAAGGGCCCAACCCCTGAGCGCCCGAACAATACCTCCAGGGGCCTAAACCCTGGGGGCCCCAACCACAGCTCCAGGGGCCCAACCCCTGCGAACCCCAACACAATCTCCAGGAACTCAAAACCTGGGGGCAACAACACCAGCTCCAGGGGCCCCACCCCTGGGGCCCTCGACCCTAGCTCCAGGGAACCAACCCCTGAGCGCCCGAACCATAGCTCCAGGGGTCCAACCCTTGGGTGGCTGAACCATAGCTCCATGGGCCTAAAACCTGGGTCCCCAACACCAGCTCCAGGGGCCCAACCCCAGAGCGCCCGAAACATAGCTCCAGGGGCCCAATCCCTGGGGGCCCCAACACCAGCTCCAGGGGCCCAACCCCTGGGGCCCTCCACCCCAGCTCCAGGGGCCCAACCCCTGAGCGCCCGAACCATAGCTCCAGGGGCCAACCCCTGAGCGCCTGAACCATAGCTCCAGGGGCCTAACTCTTGGGTCCCCAACACCAGCTCCAGGGGCCCAACCCCTTGGGGCCCCAACACCAGCTCCAGGGGCCCAACCCATGAGCGGCCGAACCAAAGATCCAGGGGCTAACCCCTGGAGGCCCCAACCGCAGCTCCAGGGTCCCAACCACTGGAGGCCCCTAAACCAGCTCCAGGGTCCCAACCCCTGAGCGCCCGAACCTTAGCTCCAGGGGCCTAATCCCTAGGGGCCCCAACACCAGCTCCAAGGGCCCAACCCCTGAACACCCGAACAATACCTCCAGGGGCCTAACCCCTGGAGGCCCCAACACCAGCTTCAGGAGCCCAACCCCTGGGAGCCCCAACACCAGCTCCAGGGGCCCAACCCCAGAGTGCCCAAACCATAGCTCTAGTGGCCTATTCCCTGGGGGCCCGCACGCAAGCTCCAAGGGCCCAACCCCTGAGCGCCCGAACCTTAACCCCTGGGGCCCCAACACCAGCTCCAGGGGCCCAACCCCTGGGAGTCCCAACACCAGCTACAGGGGCCCAACCCCAGAGCTCCCGAACCATAGCTCCATGCGGGGAAATGCTCTGTGCACTACCCTATGTGGCCACACGGTGTCACTCTTGCTCCATGCAGGAAATGCTCTGGGCATTAGCCTGCATGGCCACACAGTGTTACTGTTGCTCCATGCGTGAAATGCTCTGGGCATTACTGTGATGGAGTCGGGACTGTCTGTGTGGGGCATGGGAGAGCAAGGGGTGACATTAGGTCAGGGGCCCCAACACCAGCTCCAGCGGCCCAACCCCTGAGCGCCCGAACCATAGCTCCAGGGGCCTAACCCCTGGGGTCCCCAACACCAGCTCCAAGGGCCCAACCCCTGAGCGCCCGAGCCTTAGCTCAAGGGGCCTAACCCCTGGGGCCCCAACACCAGCTCCAGGGGCCCAACTCCTGGGGTCCCCAACACCAGCTCCAGGGTCCCAACCCCTGAGCGCCCGAACAATACCTCCAGGGGCCTAACCCCTGGAGGCCCCAGCACCAGCTCCAGGAGCCCAACCCCTGGGAGCCCCAACACCAGCTCCAGGGGCCCAACCCCAGAGTGCCCAAACCATAGCTCTAGGGGCCTATTCCCTGGGGGCCCGCACGCCAGCTCCAAGGGCCCAACCCCTGAGCGCCCGAACCATAGCGCCAGGGGCTTAACCCCTAGGGCCCCAACACCAGCTCCAGGGGCCCAACCCCTGAGCGCCCAAACCATAGCTCCAGGGGCCTAACCCCCGGGGGCCCCAACCCTACCTCCAGGGGCCCAACCCCTGGGGGCCCCAACACCAGCTCCAGGGGCCCAACCCCTGGGAGTCCCAACACCAGCTCCAGGGGCCCAATCCCTGAGCGCCCGAACCATAGGTACAGGGGCTAGCCCCTGGGGCCCCAACACCAGCTCCAGGGGCCCAACCCCTGGGGGCCCCAACACCAGCTCCAGGGTCCCAAACCCTTAGCGCCAGAACCATAGCTCCAGGGGCCTAATCCCTGAGGGCCCCAACACCAGCTCCAGGGGCCCAACCCCTGAGCGCCCGAACAATAGCTCCAGGGGCTAACCCCCGGGGGCCCCAACCCCACCTCCAGGGGAACAACCCCTGGGGGCCCCAACACCAGCTCCAGGGGCCCAACCCCTGGGGGCCCAAACACCTGCTCCAGGAGCCCAACCCCTGGGGGCCCCAAAACCAGCTCCAGGGGCCCAATCCCTGAGCGCCCGAACCATAGGTACAGGGGCCTAGCCCCTGGGGCCCCAACACCAGCTCCAGGGGCCCAACCCCTGGGGGCCCCAACACCAGCTCCAGGAACCCAACCCCCGTGGGTCCCAACACAAGTTCCAGGGGCCCAACCCCGGAGCGCCCTAACCATAGCTCCAGGGGCCCAACCCCTGGGGGCCGCAACACCAACTCCAGCGGTCCAACCCCTGAGCGCCCGAGCCTTAGCTCAAGGGGCCTAACCCCTGGGGCCCCAACACCAGCTCCAGGGTCCCAACTCCTGGGGTCCCCAACACCAACTCCAGGGTCCCAACCCCTGAGCGCCCGAACCTTAGCTCCAGGGGCCTAATCCCTGGGGTCCCCAACACCAGCTCCAAGGGCCCAACCCCTGAGCGCCCGAACAATACCTCCAGGGGCCTAAACCCTGGGGGCACCAACCACAGCTCCAGGGGCCCAACCCCTGCGAACCCCAACACAATCTCCAGGAACTCAAAACCTGGGGGCAACAACACCAGCTCCAGGGGCCCCACCTCTGGGGCCCTCGACCCTAGCTCCAGGGAACCAACCCCTGAGCGCTCGAACCATAGCTCCAGGGGTCCAACCCTTGGGTGGCTGAACCATAGCTCCACGGGCCTAAAACCTGGGTCCCCAACACCAGCTCCAGGGGCCCAACCCCAGAGCGCCCGAAACATAGCTCCAGGGGCCCAATCCCTGGGGGCCCCAACACCAGCTCCAGGGGCCCAACCCCTCGGGCCCTCCACCCCAGCTCCAGGGGCCCAACCCCTGAGCGCCCGAACCATAGCTCCAGGGGCCCAACCCCTGAGCGCCTGAACCATAGCTCCAGGGGCCTAACTCTTGGGTCCCCAACACCAGCTCCAGGGGCCCAACCCCTTGGGGCCCCAACACCAGCTCCAGGGGCCCAACCCATGAGCGGCCGAACCAAAGATCCAGGGGCTAACCCCTGGAGGCCCCAACCGCAGCTCCAGGGTCCCAACCACTGGAGGCCCCTAAACCAGCTCCAGGGTCCCAACCCCTGAGTGCCCGAACCTTAGCTCCAGGGGCCTAATCCCTGGGGGCCCCAACACCAGCTCCAAGGGCCCAACCCCTGAGAACCCGAACAATACCTCCAGGGGCCTAACCCCTGGAAGCCCCAACACCAGCTTCAGGAGCCCAACCCCTGGGAGCCCCAACACCAGCTCCAGGGGCCCAACCCCAGAGTGCCCAAACCATAGCTCTAGTGGCCTATTCCCTGGGGGCCCGCACGCAAGCTCCAAGGGCCCAACCCCTGAGCGCCCGAACCTTAACCCCTGGGGCCCCAACACCAGCTCCAGGGGCCCAACCCCTGGGAGTCCCAACACCAGCTACAGGGGCCCAACCCCAGAGCTCCCGAACCATAGCTCCATGCGGGGAAATGCTATGTGCACTACCCTATGTGGCAACACGGTGTCACTCTTGCTCCATGCAGGAAATGCTCTGGGCAATACCCTGCATGGCCACACAGTGTTACTGTTGCTCCATGCGTGAAATGCTCTGGGCATTAATGTGATGGAGTCGGGACTGTCTGTGTGGGGCATGGGAGAGCAAGGGGTGACATTAGGTCAGGGGCCCCAACACCAGCTCCAGCGGCCCAACCCCTGAGCGCCCGAACCATAGCTCCAGGGGCCTAACCCCTGGGGTCCCCAACACCAGCTCCAAGGGCCCAACCCCTGAGCGCCCGAACCATAGCTCCAGGGGCCTAACCCCCGAGGGCCCAAACCACAGCTCCAGCGGCCCAACCCCTGGGGGCCCCAAAACCAGCTCCAGGAGCCCAACCCCTGGGGGTCCCAACACAAGTTCCAGGGGCCCGACCCCGGAGCTCCCTAACCATAGCTCCAGGGGCCCAACCCCTGGTGGCCGCAACACCAACTCCAGCGGCCCAACCCCTGAGCGCCCGAGCCTTAGCTCAAGGGGCCTAACCCCTGGGGCCCCAACACCAGCTCCAGGGGCCCAACTCCTCCGGTCCCCAACACCAGCTCCAGGGTCCCATCCCCTGAGCGCCCGAACAATACCTCCAGGGGCCTAAACCCTGGAGGCCCCAGCACCAGCTCCAGGAGCCCAACCCCTGGGAGCCCCAACACCAGCTCCAGGGGCCCAACCCCAGAGTGCCCAAACCATAGCTCTAGGGGCCTATTCCCTGGGGGCCCGCACGCCATCTCCAAGGGCCCAACCCCTGAGCGCCCGAACCATAGCGCCAGGGGCTTAACCCCTAGGGCCCCAACACCAGCTCCAGGGGCCCAACCCCTGAGCGCCCAAACCATAGCTCCAGGGGCCTAACCCCCGGGGGCCCCAACCCTATCTCCAGGGGCCCAACCCCTGGGGGCCCCAACACCAGCTCCAGGGGCCCAACCCCTGGGAGTCCCAACACCAGCTCCAGGGGCCCAGTCCCTGAGCGCCCGAACCATAGGTACAGGGGCCTAGCCCCTGGGGCCCCAACACTAGCTCCAGGGGCCGAACCCCTGGGGGCCCCAACACCAGCTCCAGGGTCCCAAACCCTTAGCGCCAGAACCATAGCTCCAGGGGCCTAATCCCTGAGGGCCCCAACACCAGCTCCAGGGGCCCAACCCCTGAGCGCCCGAACCATAGCTCCAGGGGGCTAACCCCCGGGGGCCCCAACCCCACCTCCAGGGGCCCAACCCCTGGGGGCCCCAACACCAGCTCCAGGGGCCCAACCCCTGGGGGCCCAAACACCTGCTCCAGGAGCCCAACCCCTGGGGGCCCCAAAACCAGCTCCAGGGGCCCAATCCCTGAGCGCCCGAACCATAGGTACAGGGGCCTAGCCCCTGGGGCCCCAACACCAGCTCCAGGGGCCCAACCCCTGGGGGCCCCAACACCAGCTCCAGGGTCCCAAACCCTTAGCGCCAGAACCATAGCTCCAGGGGCCTAATCCCTGAGGGCCCCAACACCAGCTCCAGGGGCCCAACCCCTGAGCGCCCGAACCATAGCTCCAGGGGGCTAACCCCTGGGGGCCCCAACCCCACCTCCAGGGGCCCAACCCCTGGGGGCCCCAACACCAGCTACAGGGGCCCAACCCCTGGGAGTCCCAACACCAGCTACAGGGGCCCAACCCCAGAGCTCCCGAACCATAGCTCCATGCGGGGAAATGCTCTGTGCACTACCCTATGTGGCCACACGGTGTCACTCTTGCTCCATGCAGGAAATGCTCTGGGCATTAATGTGATGGAGTCGGGACTGTCTGTGTGGGGCATGGGAGAGCAAGGGGTGACATTAGGTCAGGGGCCCCAACACCAGCTCCAGCGGCCCAACCCCTGAGCGACCGAACCATAGCTCCAGGGGCCTAACCCCTGGGGTCCCCAACACCAGCTCCAAGGGCCCAACCCCTGAGCGCCCGAACCATAGCTCCAGGGGCCTAACCCCCGAGGGCCCAAAGCACAGCTCCAGCGGCCCAACCCCTGGGGGCCCCAAAACCAGCTCCAGGAACCCAACCCCTGGGGGTCCCAACACAAGTTCCAGGGGCCCGACCCCGGAGCGCCCTAACCATAGCTCCAGGGGCCCAACCCCTGGTGGCCGCAACACCAACTCCAGCGGCCCAACCCCTGAGCGCCCGAGCCTTAGCTCAAGGGGCCTAACCCCTGGGGCCCCAACACCAGCTCCAGGGGCCCAACTCCTGGGGTCCCCAACACCAGCTCCAGGGTCCCAACCCCTGAGCGCCCGAACAATACCTCCAGGGGCCTAACCCCTGGAGGCCCCAGCACCAGCTCCAGGAGCCCAACCCCTGGGAGCCCCAACACCAGCTCCAGGGGCCCAACCCCAGAGTGCCCAAACCATAGCTCTAGGGGCCTATTCCCTGGGGGCCCGCACGCCAGCTCCAAGGGCCCAACCCCTGAGCGCCCGAACCATAGCGCCAGGGGCTTAACCCCTAGGGCCCCAACACCAGCTCCAGGGGCCCAACCCCTGAGCGCCCAAACCATAGCTCCAGGGGCCTAACCCCCGGGGGCCCCAACCCTACCTCCAGGGGCCCAACCCCTGGGGGCCCCTACACCAGCTCCAGGGGCCCAATCCCTGAGCGCCCGAACCATAGGTACAGGGGCCTAGCCCCTGGGGCCCCAACACCAGCTCCAGGGGCCCAACCCCTGGGGGCCCCAACACCAGCTCCAGGGGCCCAATCCCTGAGCGCCCGAACCATAGGTACAGGGGCCTAGCCCCTGGGGCCCCAACACCAGCTCCAGGGGCCCAATCCCTGGGGGCCCCAACACCAGCTCCAGGGTCCCAAACCCTTAGCGCCAGAACCATAGCTCCAGGGGCCTAATCCCTGAGGGCCCCAACACCAGCTCCAGGGGCCCAACCCCTGAGCGCCCGAACTATAGCTCCAGGGGGCTAACCCCCGGGGGCCCCTACCCCACCTCCAGGGGCCCAACCCCTGGGGGCCCCAACACCAGCTCCAGGGGCCCAACCCCTGGGGGCCCAAACACCTGCTCCAAGAGCCCAACCCCTGGGGGCCTCAAAACTATCTCCAGGGGCCCAATCCCTGAGCGCCCGAACCATAGGTACAGGGGCCTAGCCCCTGGGGCCCCAACACCAGCTCCAGGGGCCCAAACCCTGGGGGCCCCAACACCAGCTCCAGGGTCCCAAACCCTTAGCGCCAGAACCATAGCTCCAGGGGCCTAATCCCTGAGCGCCCAAACCATAGCTCCAGGGGGCTAACCCCCGGGGGCCCCAACCCCACCTTCAGGGGCCCAACCCCTGGGGGCCCCAACACCAGCTCCAGGGGCCCAACCCCTGGGAGTCCCAACACCAGCTACAGGGGCCCAACCCCAGAGCTCCCGAACCACAGCTCCATGCGGGGAAATGCTCTGTGCACTACCCTATCTGGCCACACGGTGTCACTCTTGCTCCATGCAGGAAATGCTCTGGGCATTACCCTGCATGGCCACACAGTGTTACTGTTGCTCCATGCGTGAAATGCTCTGGGCATTACTGTGATGGAGTCGGGACTGTCTGTGTGGGGCATGGGAGAGCAAGGGGTGACATTAGGTCAGGGGCCCCAACACCAGCTCCAGCGGCCCAACCCCTGAGCGCCCGAACCATAGCTCCAGGGGCCTAACCCCTGGGGGCCCCAACACCAGCTCCAAGGGCCCAACCCCTGGGGGCCCCAAAACCAGCTCCAGGGGCCCAATCCCTGAGCGCCCGAACCATAGCTACAGGGGCCTAGCCCCTGGGGCCCCAACACCAGCTCCAAGGGCCCAACCCCTGAGCGCCCGAACCATAGCTCCAGGGGCCTAACCCCCGAGGGCCCCAACCACTGCTCCAGGAGCCCAACCCCTGGGGGCCCCAACACCAGCTCCAGGAACCCAACCCCCGTGGGTCCCAACACAAGTTCCAGGGGCCCAACCCCGGAGCGCCCTAACCATAGCTCCAGGGGCCCAACCCCTGGTGGCCGCAACACCAACTCCAGCGGTCCAACCCCTGAGCGCCCGAGCCTTAGCTCAAGGGGCCTAACCCCTGGGGCCCCAACACCAGCTCCAGGGGCCCAACTCCTGGGGTCCCCAACACCAGCTCCAGGGTCCCAACCCCTGAGCGCCCGAACCTTAGCTCCAGGGGCCTAATCCCTGGGGTCCCCAACACCAGCTCCAAGGGCCCAACCCCTGAGCGCCCGAACAATACCTCCAGGGGCCTAAACCCTGGGGGCCCCAACCACAGCTCCAGGGGCCCAACCCCTGCGAACCCCAACACAATCTCCAGGAACTCAAAACCTGGGGGCAACAACACCAGCTCCAGGGGCCCCACCCCTGGGGCCCTCGACCCTAGCTCCAGGGAACCAACCCCTGAGCGCCCGAACCATAGCTCCAGGGGTCCAACCCTTGGGTGGCTGAACCATAGCTCCACGGGCCTAAAACCTGGGTCCCCAACACCAGCTCCAGGGGCCCAACCCCAGAGCGCCCGAAACATAGCTCCAGGGGCCCAACCCCTGAGCGCCTGAACCATAGCTCCAGGGGCCTAACTCTTGGGTCCCCAACACCAGCTCCAGGGGCCCAACCCCTTGGGGCCCCAACACCAGCTCCAGGGGCCCAACCCATGAGCGGCCGAACCAAAGATCCAGGGGCTAACCCCTGGAGGCCCCAACCGCAACTCCAGGGTCCCAACCACTGGAGGCCCCTAAACCAGCTCCAGGGTCCCAACCCCTGAGCGCCCGAACCTTAGCTCCAGGGGCCTAATCCCTGGGGGCCCCAACACCAGCTCCAAGGGCCCAACCCCTGAGCACCCGAACAATACCTCTAGGGGCCTAACCCCTGGAGGCCCCAACACCAGCTTCAGGAGCCCAACCCCTGGGAGCCCCAACACCAGCTCCAGGGGCCCAACCCCAGAGTGCCCAAACCATAGCTCTAGTGGCCTATTCCCTGGGGGCCCGCACGCAAGCTCCAAGGGCCCAACCCCTGAGCGCCCGAACCTTAACCCCTGGGGCCCCAACACCAGCTCCAGGGGCCCAACCCCTGGGAGTCCCAACACCAGCTACAGGGGCCCAACCCCAGAGCTCCCGAACCATAGCTCCATGCGGGGAAATGCTATGTGCACTACCCTATGTGGCAACACGGTGTCACTCTTGGTCCATGCAGGAAATGCTCTGGGCATTACCCTGCATGGCCACACAGTGTTACTGTTGCTCCATGCGTGAAATGCTCTGGGCATTAATGTGATGGAGTCGGGACTGTCTGTGTGGGGCATGGGAGAGCAAGGGGTGACATTAGGTCAGGGGCCCCAACACCAGCTCCAGCGGCCCAACCCCTGAGCGCCCGAACCATAGCTCCAGGGGCCTAACCCCTGGGGTCCCCAACACCAGCTCCAAGGGCCCAACCCCTGAGCGCCAGAACCATAGCTCCAGGGGCCTAACCCCCGAGGGCCCAAACCACAGCTCCAGCGGCCCAACCCCTGGGGGCCCCAAAACCAGCTCCAGGAGCCCAACCCCTGGGGGTCCCGACACAAGTTCCAGGGGAACGACCCCGGAGCGCCCTAACCATAGCTCCAGGGGCCCAACCCCTGGTGGCCGCAACACCAACTCCAGCGGCCCAACCCCTGAGCGCCCGAGCCTTAGCTCAAGGGGCCTAACCCCTGGGGCCCCAACACCAGCTCCAGGGGCCCAACTCCTGGGGTCCCCAACACCAGCTCCAGGGTCCCAACCCCTAAGCTCCCGAACAATACCTCGAGGGGCCTAACCCCTGGAGGCCCCAGCACCAGCTCCAGGAGCCCAACCCCTGGGAGCCCCAACACCAGCTCCAGGGGCCCAACCCCAGAGTGCCCAAACCATAGCTCTAGGGGCCTATTCCCTGGGGGCCCGCACGCCAGCTCCAAGGGCCCAACCCCTGAGCGCCCGAACCATAGCTCCAGGGGCTTAACCCCTAGGGCCCCAACACCAGCTCCAGGGGCCCAACCCCTGAGCGCCCAAACCATAGCTCAAGGGGCCTAACCCCCGGGGGCCCCAACCCTACCTCCAGGGGCCCAACCCCTGGGGGCCCCAACACCAGCTCCAGGGGCCCAACCCCTGGGAGTCCCAACACCAGCTCCAGGGGCCCAATCCCTGAGCGCCCGAACCATAGGTACAGGGGCCTAGCCCCTGGGGCCCCAACACCAGCTCCAGGGGCCCAACCCCTGGGGGCCCCAACACCAGCTCCAGGGTCCCAAACCCTTAGCGCCAGAACCATAGCTCCAGGGGCCTAATCCCTGAGGGCCCCAACACCAGCTCCAGGGGCCCAACCCCTGAGCGCCCGAACCATAGCTCCAGGGGGCTAACCCCCGGGGGCCCCAACCCCACCTCCAGGGGCCCAACCCCTGGGGGCCCCAACACCAGCTCCAGGGGCCCAACCCCTGGGGGCCCAAACACCTGCTCCAGGAGCCCAACCCCTGGGGGCCCCAAAACCAGCTCCAGGGGCCCAATCCCTGAGCGCCCGAACCATAGGTACAGGGGCCTAGCCCCTGGGGCCCCAACACCAGCTCCAGGGGCCCAACCCCTGGGGGCCCCATCACCAGCTCCAGGGTCCCAAAGCCTTAGCGCCAGAAACATAGCTCCAGGGGCCTAATCCCTGAGGGCCCCAACACCAGCTAAAGGGGCCCAACCCCTGAGCGCCCGAACCATAGCTCCAGGGGGCTAACCCCTGGGGGTCCCAACACAAGTTCCAGGGGCCCGACCCCCGAGCGCCCTAACCATAGCTCCAGGGGCCCAACCCCTGGTGGCCGCAACACCAATTGCAGCGGCCCAACCCCTGAGCGCCCGAGTCTTAGCTCAAGGGGCCTAACCCCTGGGGCCCCAACACCAGCTCCAGGGGCCCAACTCCTGGAGTCCCCAACATCAGCTCCAGGGTCCCAACCCCTGAGCGCACGAACAATACCTCCAGGGGCCTAACCCCTGGAGGCCCCAGCACCAGCTCCAGGTGCCCAACCCCTGGGAGCCCCAACACCAGCTCCAGGGGCCCAACCCCAGAGTGCCCAAACCATAGCTCTAGGGGCCTATTCCCTGGGGGCCCGCAGGCCAGCTCCAAGGGCCCAACCCCTGAGCGCCCGAACCAGAGCGCCAGGGGCTTAACCCCTAGGGCCCCAACACCAGCTCCAGGGGCCCAACCCCTGAGCGCCCAAACCATAGCTCCAGGGGCCTAACCCCCAGGGGCCCCAACCCTACCTCCAGGGGCCCAACCCCTGGGGGCCCCAACACCAGCTCCAGGGGCCTAACCCCTGGGGGCCCAAACACCTGCTCCAGGAGCCCAACCCCTGGGGGCCTCAAAACCAGCTCCAGGGGCCCAATCCCTGAGCGCAGGAACCATAGGTACAGGGACCTAGCCCCTGGGGCCCCAACACCAGCTCCAGGGCCCAACCCCTGGGGGCCCCAACACCAGCTCCAGGGTCCCAAACCCTTAGCGCCAGAACCATAGCTCCAGGGGCCTAATCCCTGAGGGCCCCAACACCAGCTACAGGGGCCCAACCCCAGAGCTCCCGAACCATAGCTCCATGCGGGGAAATGCTTTGTGCACTACCCTATGTGGCCACACGGTGTCACTCTTGCTCCATGCAGGAAATGCTCTGGGCATTACCCTGCATGGCCACACAGTCTTACTGTTGCTCCATGCGTGAAATGCTCTGGGCATTACTGTGATGGAGTCGGAACTGTCTGTGTGGGGCATGGGAGAGCAAGGGGTGACATTAGGTCAGGGGCCCCAACACCAGCTCCAGCGGCCCGAAGCCTGAGCGCCCGAACCATAGCTCTAGGGGCCTAACCCCTGGGGGCCCCAACACCAGCTCCAAGGGCCCAACCCCTGAGCGCCCGAACCATAGCTCCAGGGGCCTAACCCCCGAGGGCCCGAACCACTGCTCCAGGGGCCCAACCCCTGGGGGCCCCAACACCAGCTCCAGGAACCCAACCCCCGTGGGTCCCAGCACAAGTTCCAGGGGCCCAACCCCGGAGCGCCCTAACCATAGCTCCAGGGGCCCAACCCCTGGTGGCCGCAACACCAACTCCAGCGGTCCAACCCCTGAGCGCCCGAGCCTTAGCTCAAGGGGCCTAACCCCTGGGGCCCCAACACCAGCTCCAGGGGCCCAACTCCTGGGGTCCCCAACACCAGCTCCAGGGTCCCAACCCCTGAGCGCCCGAACCTTAGCTCCAGGGGCCTAATCCCTGGGGTCCCCAACACCAGCTCCAAGGGCCCAACCCCTGAGCGCCCGAACAATACCTCCAGGGGCCTAAACCCTGGGGGCCCCAACCACAGCTCCAGGGGCCCAAACCCTGCGAACCCCAACACAATCTCCAGGAACTCAAAACCTGGGGGCAACAACACCAGCTCCAGGGTCCCCACCCCTGGGGCCCTCGACCCTAGCTCCAGGGAACCAACCCCTGAGCGCCCGAACCATAGCTCCAGGGGTCCAACCCTTGGGTGGCTGAACCATAGCTCCACGGGCCTAAAACCTGGGTCCCCAACACCAGCTCCAGGGGCCCAACCCCAGAGCGCCCGAAACATAGCTCCAGGGGCCCAATCCCTGGGGGCCCCAACACCAGCTCCAGGGGCCCAACCCCTGGGGCCCTCCACCCCAGCTCCAGGGGCCCAACCCCTGAGCGCCCGAACCATAGCTCCAGGGGCCCAACCCCTGAGCGCCTGAACCATAGCTCCAGGGGCCTAACTCTTGGGTCCCCAACACCAGCTCCAGGGGCCCAACCCCTTGGGGCCCCAACACCAGCTCCAGGGGCCCAACCCATGAGCGGCCGAACCAAAGATCCAGGGGCTAACCCCTGGAGGCCCCAACCGCAGCTCCAGGGTCCCAACCACTGGAGGCCCCTAAACCAGCTCCAGGGTCCCAACCCCTGAGCGCCCGAACCTTAGCTCCAGGGGCCTAATCCCTGGGGGCCCCAACACCAGCTCCAAGGGCCCAACCCCTGAGCACCCGAACAATACCTCCAGGGGCCTAACCCCTGGAGGCCCAACACCAGCTTCAGGAGCCCAACCCCTGGGAGCCCCAACACCAGCTCCAGGGGCCCAACCCAAGAGTGCCCAAACCATAGCTCTAGTGGCCTATTCCCTGGGGGCCCGCACGCAAGCTCCAAGGGCCCAACCCCTGAGCGCCCGAACCTTAACCCCTGGGGCCCCAACACCAGCTCCAGGGGCCCAACCCCTGGGAGTCCCAACACCAGCTACAGGGGCCCAACCCCAGAGCTCCCGAACCATAGCTCCATGCGGGGAAATGCTATGTGCACTACCCTATGTGGCAACACGGTGTCACTCTTGGTCCATGCAGGAAATGCTCTGGGCATTACCCTGCATGGCCACACAGTGTTACTGTTGCTCCATGCGTGAAATGCTCTGGGCATTAATGTGATGGAGTCGGGACTGTCTGTGTGGGGCATGGGAGAGCAAGGGGTGACATTAGGTCAGGGGCCCCAACACCAGCTCCAGCGGCCCAACCCCTGAGCGCCCGAACCATAGCTCCAGGGGCCTAACCCCTGGGGTCCCCAACACGAGCTCCAAGGGCCCAACCCCTGGGGGTCCCAAAACCAGCTCCAGGAGCCCAACCCCTGGGGATCCCAACACAAGTTCCAGGGGCCCGACCCCGGAGCGCCCTAACCATAGCTCCAGGGGCCCAACCCCTGGTGGCCGCAACACCAACTCCAGCGGCCCAACCCCTGAGCGCCCGAGCCTTAGCTCAAGGGGCCTAACCCCTGGGGCCCCAACACCAGCTCCAGGGGCCCAACTCCTGGGGTCCCCAACACCAGCTCCAGGGTCCCAACCCCTGAGCGCCCGAACAATACCTCCAGGGGCCTAACCCCTGGAGGCCCCAGCACCAGCTCCAGGAGCCCAACCCCTGGGAGCCCCAACACCAGCTCCAGGGGCCCAACCCCAGAGTACCCAAACCATAGCTCTAGGGGCCTATTCCCTGGGGGCCCGCACGCCAGCTCCAAGGGCCCAACCCCTGAGCGCCCGAACCATAGCGCCAGGGGCTTAACCCCTAGGGCCCCAACACCAGCTCCAGGGGCCCAACCCCTGAGCGCCCAAACCATAGCTCCAGGGGCCTAACACCCGGGGGCCCCAACCCTACCTCCAGGGGCCCAACCCCTGGGGGCCCCAACACCAGCTCCAGGGGCCCAACCCCTGGGAGTCCCAACACCAGCTCCAGGGGCCCAATCCCTGAGCGCCCGAACCATAGATACAGGGGCCTAGCCCCTGGGGCCCCAACACCAGCTCCAGGGGCCCAACCCCTGGGGGCCCCAACACCAGCTCCAGGGTCCCAAACCCTTAGCGCCAGAACCATAGCTCCAGCGGCCTAATCCCTGAGGGCCCCAACACCAGCTCCAGGGGCCCAACCCCTGAGCGCCCGAACCATAGCTCCAGGGGGCTAACCCCCGGGTGCCCCAACCCCACCACCAGGGGCCCAACCCCTGGGGGCCCCAACACCAGCTCCAGGGGCCCAACCCCTGGGGGCCCAAACACCTGCTCCAGGAGCCCAACCCCTGGGGGCCCCAAAACCAGTTCCAGGGGTCCAATCCCTGAGCGCCCGAACCATAGGTACAGGGGCCTATCCCCTGGGGCCCCAACACCAGCTCCAGGGGCCCAACCCCTGGGG
This sequence comes from Gopherus flavomarginatus, assembly GCF_025201925.1. NCBI lineage: Eukaryota > Metazoa > Chordata > Testudines > Testudinidae > Gopherus > Gopherus flavomarginatus. The sequence goes on from NW_026115119.1 coordinate 48,821, forward strand.
GCCCCAACACCAGCTCCAGGGTCCCAAACCCTTAGCGCCAGAACCATAGCTCCAGGGGCCTAATCCCTGAGGGCCCCAACACCAGCTCCAGGGGCCCAACCCGTGAGCGCCCGAACCATAGCTCCAGGGGGCTAACCCCCGGGGGCCCCAACCCCACCTCCAGGGGCCCAACCCCTGGGGGCCCCAACACCAGCTCCAGGGGCCCAACCCCTGGGAGTCCCAACACCAGCTACAGGGGCCCAACCCCAGAGCTCCCGAACCATAGCTCCATGCAGGGAAATGCTCTGTGCACTACCCTATGTGGCCACACGGTGTCACTCTTGCTCCATGCAGGAAATGCTCTGGGCATTACCCTGCATGGCCACACAGTGTTACTCTTGCTCCATGCCTGAAATGCTCTGGGCATTACTGTGATGGAGTCGGGACTGTCTGTGTGGGGCATGGGAGAGCAAGGGGTGACATTAGGTCAGGGGCCCCAACACCAGCTCCAGCGGCCCAACCCCTGAGCGCCCGAACCATAGCTCCAGGGGCCTAACCCCCGAGGGCCCCGACCACTGCTCCAGGGGCCCAACCCCTGGGGGCCCCAACACCAGTTCCAGGAACCCAACCCCCGTGGGTCCCAACACAAGTTCCAGGGGCCCAACCCCGGAGCACCCTAACCATAGCTCCAGGGGCCCAACCCCTGGTGGCCGCAACACCAACTCCAGCGGTCCAACCCCTGAGCGCCCGAGCCTTAGCTCAAGGGGCCTAACCCCTGGGGCCCCAACGCCAGCTCCAGGGGCCCAACTCCTGGGGTCCCCAACACCAGCTCCAGGGTCCCAAACCCTGAGCGCCAAAACCTTAGCTCCAGGGGCCTAATCCCTGGGGTCCCCAACACCAGCTCCAAGGGCCCAACCCCTGAGCACCCGAACAATACCTCCAGGGGCCTAAACCCTGGGGGCCCCAACCACAGCTCCAGGGGCCCAACCCCTGCGAACCCCAACACAATCTCCAGGAACTCAAAACCTGGGGGCAACAACACCAGCTCCAGGGGCCCCACCCCTGGGGCCCTCGACCCTAGCTCCAGGGAACCAACCCCTGAGCGCCCGAACCATAGCTCCAGGGGTCCAACCCTTGGGTGGCTGAACCATAGCTCCACGGGCCTAAAACCTGGGTCCCCAACAACAGCTCCAGGGTCCCAACCCCAGAGCGCCCGAAACATAGCTCCAGGGGCCTAATCCCTGGGGGCACCAACACCAGCTCCAGGGTCCCAACCCCTGAGCGCCCGAACCTTAGCTCCAGGGGCCTAATACCTGGGAGCCCCAACACCAGCTCCAGGGGCCCAACCCCAGAGAGCCCAAACCATAGCTCTAGGGGCCTATTCCCTGGGGGCCCGCACGCAAGCTCCAAGGGCCCAACCCCTGAGCGCCCGAACCTTAACCCCTGGGGCCCCAACACGAGCACCAGGGGCCCAACCCCTGGGAGTCCCAACACCAGCTCCAGGGGCCCAACCCCAGAGCTCCCGAACCATAGCTCCAGGGGCCTAACCCCCGAGGGCCCCAACCACATCTCCAGGGGCCCAACCCCCGGGGACCCCAACCGCAGCTCCACTGGCCCAACCCCTGGGGGCCCAAACACCTGCTCCAGGAGCCCAACCCCTGGGGGCCCCAAAACCAGCTCCAGGGGACCAATCCCTGAGCGCCCGAACCATAGGTACAGGGGCCTAGCCCCTGGGGCCCCAACACCAGCTCCAGGGGCCCAACCCCTGGGGGCCCCAACACCACCTCCAGGGTCCCAACCCCTGAGCGCCCGAACCATAGCTCCAGGGGCCTAACCCCCGAGGGCCACAACCACTGCTCCAGGGGCCCAACCCCTGGTGGCCGCAACACCAACTCCAGCGGTCCAACCCCTGAGTGCCCGAGCCTTAGCTCAAGGGGCCTAACCCCTGGGGCCCCAACACCAGCTCCAGGGGCCCAACTCCTGGGGTCCCCAACACCAGCTCCAGGGTCCCAACCCCTGAGCGCCCGAACCTTAGCTCCAGGGGCCTAATCCCTGGGGTCCCCAACACCAGCTCCAAGGGCCCAACCCCTGAGCGCCCGAACAATACCTCCAGGGGCCTAAACCCTGGGGGCCCCAACCACAGCTCCAGGGGCCCAACCCCTGCGAACCCCATCACAATCTCCAGGAACTCAAAACCTGGGGGCAACAACACCAGCTCCAGGGGCCCCACCCCTGGGGCCCTCGACCCTAGCTCCAGGGAACCAACCCCTGAGCGCCCGAACCATAGCTCCAGGGGTCCAACCCTTGGGTGGCTGAACCATAGCTCCACGGGCCTAAAACCTGGGTCCCCAACACCAGCTCCAGGGGCCCAACCCCAGAGCGCCCGAAACATAGCTCCAGGGGCCCAATCCCTGGGGGCCCCAACACCAGCTCCAGGGGCCCAACCCCTGGGGCCCTCCACCCCAGCTCCAGGGGCCCAACCCCTGAGCGCCCGAACCATAGCTCCAGGGGCCCAACCCCTGAGCGCCTGAACCATAGCTCCAGGGGCCTAACTCTTGGGTCCCCAACACCAGCTCCAGGGGCCCAGCCCATGAGCGGACGAACCAAAGATCAAGGGGCTAAACCCTGGAGGCCCCAACCGCAGCTCCAGGGTCCCAACCACTGGAGGCCCCTAAACCAGCTCCAGGGTCCCAACCCCTGAGCGCCCGAACCTTAGCTCCAGGGGCCTAATCCCTGGGGGCCCCAACACCAGCTCCAAGGGCCCAACCCCTGAGCACCCGAACAATACCTCCAGGGGCCTAACCCCTGGAGGCCCCAACACCAGCTTCAGGAGCCCAACCCCTGGGAGCCCCAACACCAGCTCCAGGGGCCCAACCCCAGAGTGCCCAAACCATAGCTCTAGTGGCTTATTCCCTGTGGGACCACACGCAAGCTCCAAGGGCCCAACCCCTGAGCGCCCGAACCTTAACCCCTGGGGCCCCAACACCAGCTCCAGGGGCCCAAACCCTGGGAGTCCCAACACCAGCTACAGGGGCCCAACCCCAGAGCTCCCGAACCATAGCTCCATGCGGGGAAATGCTATGTGCACTACCCTATGTGGCAACACGGTGTCACTCTTGCTCCATGCAGGAAATGCTCTGGGCATTACCCTGCATGGCCACACAGTGTTACTGTTGCTCCATGCGTGAAATGCTCTGGGCATTAATGTGATGGAGTCGGGACTGTCTGTGTGGGGCATGGGAGAGCAAGGGGTGACATTAGGTCAGGGGCCCCAACACCAGCTCCAGCGGCCCAACCCCTGAGCGCCCGAACCATAGCTCCAGGGGCCTAACCCCTCGGGGCCCCAACACCAGCTCCAAGGGCCCAACCCCTGAGCGCCCGAACCATAGCTCCAGCGGCCTAACCCCTGGGGGCCCCAACACCAGCTCCAAGGGCCCAACCCCTGAGCTCCCGAACCATAGCTCCAGGGGCCTAACCCCCGAGGGCCCCAACCACAGCTCCAGGAGCCCAACCACTAGGGGCCCCAACACCAGCTCCAGGAGCCCAACCCCTGGGGGTCCCAACACAAGTTCCAGGGGCCCAACCCCGGAGCGCCCTAACCATAGCTCCTGGGGCCCAACCCCTGGTGGCCGCAACACCAACTCCAGCGGCCCAACCCCTGAGCGCCCAAGCCTTAGCTCAAGGGGCCTACCCCCTGGGGCCCCAACACCAGCTCCAGGGGCCCAACTCCTGGGGTCCCCAACACCAGCTCCAGGGTCCCAACCCCTGAGCGCCCGAACAATACCTCCAGGGGCCTAACCCCTAGAGGCCCCAACACCAGCTCCAGGAGCCCAACCCCTGGGAGCCCCAACACCAGCTCCAGGGGCCCAACCCCAGAGTGCCCAAACCATAGCTCTAGGGGCCTATTCCCTGGGGGCCCGCACGCCAGCTCCAAGGGCCCAACCCCTGAGCGCCCGAACCATAGCGCCAGGGGCTTAACCCCTAGGGCCCCAACACCAGCTCCAGGGGCCCAACCCCTGAGCGCCCGAACCATAGCTCCAGGGGGCTAACCCACGGGGGCCCCAACCTTACCTCCAGGGGCCCAACCCCTGGGGGCCCCAACACCAGCTCCAGGGGCCCAACCCCTGGGAGTCCCAACACCAGCTCCAGGGGCCCAACCCCAGAGCTCCCGAACCATAGCTCCATGCGGTGAAATGCTCTGTGCACTACCCTATGTGGCCACACGGTGTCACTCTTGCTCCATGCAGGAAATCCTCTGGGCATTACCCTGCATGGCCACACAGTGTTACTGTTGCTCCATGCGTGAAATGCTCTGGGCATTACTGTGATGGAGTCGGGTCTGTCTGTGTGGGGGATGGGAGAGCAAGGGGTGACATTAGGTCAGGGGACCCAAAACCAGCTCCAGCGGCCCAACCCCTGAGCGCCCGAAACATAGCTCCAGGGGCCTAACCCCTGGGGGCCCCAACACCAGCTCCAAGGGCCCAACCCCTGAGCGCCCGAACCATAGCTCCAGGGGCCTAACCCCCGAGGGCCCCAACCACATCTCCAGGGGCCCAACCCCCGGGGACCCCAACCACAGCTCCAGGGGCCCAACACCTGGGGGCCCAAACACCTGCTCCAGGAGCCCAACCCCTGGGGGCCCCAAAACCAGCTCCAGGGGCCCAATCCCTGAGCGCCCGAACCATAGGTACAGGGGCCTAGCCCCTGGGGCCCCAACACCAGCTCCAGGGGCCCAACCCCTGGGGGCCCCAACACCAGCTCCAGGGTCCCAAACCCTTAGCGCCAGAACCATAGCTCCAGGGGCCTAATCCCTGAGGGCCCCAGCACCAGCTCCAGGGGCCCAACCCCTGAGCGCCCGAACCATAGCTCCAGGGGGCCAACCCCCGGGGGCCCCAACCCCACCTCCAGGGGCCCAACCCCTGGGGGCCCCAACACCAGCTCCAGGGGCCCAACCCCTGGGAGTCCCAACACAATCTCCAGGATCTCAAAACCTGGGGGCCCCAACACCAGCTCCAGGAGCCCAACCCCTGGGGGCCCAAACACCTGCTCCTGGAGCCCAACCCCTGGGGGCCCCAAAACCAGCTCCAGGGGCCCAATCCCTGAGCGCCGGAACCATACCTACAGGGGCCTAGCCACTGGGGCCCCAACACCAGCTCCAGGGGCCCAACCCCTGGGGGCCCCAACACCAGCTCCAGGGTCCCAAACCCTTAGCGCCAGAACCATAGCTCCAGGGGCCTAACCCCGAGGGCCCCAACCACAGCTCCAGGGGCCCAACCCCTGGGGGCCCCAACACCAGCTCCAGGGTCCCAAACCCTTAGCGCCAGAACCATAGCTCCAGCGGCCCAACCCCTGGGGGCCCCAAAAAAAGCTCCAGGAGCCCAACCCCTGGGGGTCCCAACACAAGTTCCAGGGGCCCGACCCCGGAGCGCCCTAACCATAGCTCCAGGGGCCCAACCCCTGGTGGCCGCAACACCAACTCCAGCGGCCCAACCCCTGAGCGCCCGAGCCTTAGCTCAAGGGGCCTAACCCCTGGGGCCCCAACACCAGCTCCAGGGGCCCAACTCCTGGGGTCCCCAACACCAGCTCCAGGGTCCCAACCCCTGAGCGCCCGAACCTTAGCTCCAGGGGCCTAATACCTGGGAGCCCCAACACCAGCTCCAGGGGCCCAACCCCAGAGAGCCCAAACCATAGCTCTAGGGGCCTATTCCCTGGGGGCCCGCACGCAAGCTCCAAGGGCCCAACCCCTGAGCGCCCGAACCTTAACCCCTGGGGCCCCAACACGAGCACCAGGGGCCCAACCCCTGGGAGTCCCAACACCAGCTCCAGGGGCCCAACCCCAGAGCTCCCGAACCATAGCTCCAGGGGCCTAACCCCCGAGGGCCCCAACCACATCTCCAGGGGCCCAACCCCCGGGGACCCCAACCGCAGCTCCACTGGCCCAACCCCTGGGGGCCCAAACACCTGCTCCAGGAGCCCAACCCCTGGGGGCCCCAAAACCAGCTCCAGGGGACCAATCCCTGAGCGCCCGAACCATAGGTACAGGGGCCTAGCCCCTGGGGCCCCAACACCAGCTCCAGGGGCCCAACCCCTGGGGGCCCCAACACCACCTCCAGGGTCCCAACCCCTGAGCGCCCGAACCATAGCTCCAGGGGCCTAACCCCCGAGGGCCACAACCACTGCTCCAGGGGCCCAACCCCTGGTGGCCGCAACACCAACTCCAGCGGTCCAACCCCTGAGTGCCCGAGCCTTAGCTCAAGGGGCCTAACCCCTGGGGCCCCAACACCAGCTCCAGGGGCCCAACTCCTGGGGTCCCCAACACCAGCTCCAGGGTCCCAACCCCTGAGCGCCCGAACCTTAGCTCCAGGGGCCTAATCCCTGGGGTCCCCAACACCAGCTCCAAGGGCCCAACCCCTGAGCGCCCGAACAATACCTCCAGGGGCCTAAACCCTGGGGGCCCCAACCACAGCTCCAGGGGCCCAACCCCTGCGAACCCCATCACAATCTCCAGGAACTCAAAACCTGGGGGCAACAACACCAGCTCCAGGGGCCCCACCCCTGGGGCCCTCGACCCTAGCTCCAGGGAACCAACCCCTGAGCGCCCGAACCATAGCTCCAGGGGTCCAACCCTTGGGTGGCTGAACCATAGCTCCACGGGCCTAAAACCTGGGTCCCCAACACCAGCTCCAGGGGCCCAACCCCAGAGCGCCCGAAACATAGCTCCAGGGGCCCAATCCCTGGGGGCCCCAACACCAGCTCCAGGGGCCCAACCCCTGGGGCCCACCACCCCAGCTCCAGGGGCCCAACCCCTGAGCGCCCGAACCATAGCTCCAGGGGCCCAACCCCTGAGCGCCTGAACCATAGCTCCAGGGGCCTAACTCTTGGGTCCCCAACACCAGCTCCAGGGGCCCAGCCCATGAGCGGACGAACCAAAGATCAAGGGGCTAAACCCTGGAGGCCCCAACCGCAGCTCCAGGGTCCCAACCACTGGAGGCCCCTAAACCAGCTCCAGGGTCCCAACCCCTGAGCGCCCGAACCTTAGCTCCAGGGGCCTAATCCCTGGGGGCCCCAACACCAGCTCCAAGGGCCCAACCCCTGAGCACCCGAACAATACCTCCAGGGGCCTAACCCCTGGAGGCCCCAACACCAGCTTCAGGAGCCCAACCCCTGGGAGCCCCAACACCAGCTCCAGGGGCCCAACCCCAGAGTGCCCAAACCATAGCTCTAGTGGCTTATTCCCTGTGGGACCACACGCAAGCTCCAAGGGCCCAACCCCTGAGCGCCCGAACCTTAACCCCTGGGGCCCCAACACCAGCTCCAGGGGCCCAAACCCTGGGAGTCCCAACACCAGCTACAGGGGCCCAACCCCAGAGCTCCCGAACCATAGCTCCATGCGGGGAAATGCTATGTGCACTACCCTATGTGGCAACACGGTGTCACTCTTGCTCCATGCAGGAAATGCTCTGGGCATTACCCTGCATGGCCACACAGTGTTACTGTTGCTCCATGCGTGAAATGCTCTGGGCATTAATGTGATGGAGTCGGGACTGTCTGTGTGGGGCATGGGAGAGCAAGGGGTGACATTAGGTCAGGGGCCCCAACACCAGCTCCAGCGGCCCAACCCCTGAGCGCCCGAACCATAGCTCCAGGGGCCTAACCCCTCGGGGCCCCAACACCAGCTCCAAGGGCCCAACCCCTGAGCGCCCGAACCATAGCTCCAGCGGCCTAACCCCTGGGGGCCCCAACACCAGCTCCAAGGGCCCAACCCCTGAGCTCCCGAACCATAGCTGCAGGGGCCTAACCCCCGAGGGCCCCAACCACAGCTCCAGGAGCCCAACCACTAGGGGCCCCAACACCAGCTCCAGGAGCCCAACCCCTGGGGGTCCCAACACAAGTTCCAGGGGCCCAACCCCGGAGCGCCCTAACCATAGCTCCTGGGGCCCAACCCCTGGTGGCCGCAACACCAACTCCAGCGGCCCAACCCCTGAGCGCCCAAGCCTTAGCTCAAGGGGCCTACCCCCTGGGGCCCCAACACCAGCTCCAGGGGCCCAACTCCTGGGGTCCCCAACACCAGCTCCAGGGTCCCAACCCCTGAGCGCCCGAACAATACCTCCAGGGGCCTAACCCCTAGAGGCCCCAACACCAGCTCCAGGAGCCCAACCCCTGGGAGCCCCAACACCAGCTCCAGGGGCCCAACCCCAGAGTGCCCAAACCATAGCTCTAGGGGCCTATTCCCTGGGGGCCCGCACGCCAGCTCCAAGGGCCCAACCCCTGAGCGCCCGAACCATAGCGCCAGGGGCTTAACCCCTAGGGCCCCAACACCAGCTCCAGGGGCCCAACCCCTGAGCGCCCGAACCATAGCTCCAGGGGGCTAACCCCCGGGGGCCCCAACCTTACCTCCAGGGGCCCAACCCCTGGGGGCCCCAACACCAGCTCCAGGGGCCCAACCCCTGGGAGTCCCAACACCAGCTCCAGGGGCCCAACCCCAGAGCTCCCGAACCATAGCTCCATGCGGTGAAATGCTCTGTGCACTACCCTATGTGGCCACACGGTGTCACTCTTGCTCCATGCAGGAAATCCTCTGGGCATTACCCTGCATGGCCACACAGTGTTACTGTTGCTCCATGCGTGAAATGCTCTGGGCATTACTGTGATGGAGTCGGGTCTGTCTGTGTGGGGGATGGGAGAGCAAGGGGTGACATTAGGTCAGGGGACCCAAAACCAGCTCCAGCGGCCCAACCCCTGAGCGCCCGAAACATAGCTCCAGGGGCCTAACCCCTGGGGGCACCAACACCAGCTCCAAGGGCCCAACCCCTGAGCGCCCGAACCATAGCTCCAGGGGCCTAACCCCCGAGGGCCCCAACCACATCTCCAGGGGCCCAACCCCCGGGGACCCCAACCACAGCTCCAGGGGCCCAACACCTGGGGGCCCAAACACCTGCTCCAGGAGCCCAACCCCTGGGGGCCCCAAAACCAGCTCCAGGGGCCCAATCCCTGAGCGCCCGAACCATAGGTACAGGGGCCTAGCCCCTGGGGCCCCAACACCAGCTCCAGGGGCCCAACCCCTGGGGGCCCCAACACCAGCTCCAGGGTCCCAAACCCTTAGCGCCAGAACCATAGCTCCAGGGGCCTAATCCCTGAGGGCCCCAGCACCAGCTCCAGGGGCCCAACCCCTGAGCGCCCGAACCATAGCTCCAGGGGGCCAACCCCCGGGGGCCCCAACCCCACCTCCAGGGGCCCAACCCCTGGGGGCCCCAACACCAGCTCCAGGGGCCCAACCCCTGGGAGTCCCAACACAATCTCCAGGATCTCAAAACCTGGGGGCCCCAACACCAGCTCCAGGAGCCCAACCCCTGGGGGCCCAAACACCTGCTCCTGGAGCCCAACCCCTGGGGGCCCCAAAACCAGCTCCAGGGGCCCAATCCCTGAGCGCCGGAACCATACCTACAGGGGCCTAGCCACTGGGGCCCCAACACCAGCTCCAGGGGCCCAACCCCTGGGGGCCCCAACACCAGCTCCAGGGTCCCAAACCCTTAGCGCCAGAACCATAGCTCCAGGGGCCTAACCCCGAGGGCCCCAACCACAGCTCCAGGGGCCCAACCCCTGGGGGCCCCAACACCAGCTCCAGGGTCCCAAACCCTTAGCGCCAGAACCATAGCTCCAGCGGCCCAACCCCTGGGGGCCCCAAAAAAAGCTCCAGGAGCCCAACCCCTGGGGGTCCCAACACAAGTTCCAGGGGCCCGACCCCGGAGCGCCCTAACCATAGCTCCAGGGGCCCAACCCCTGGTGGCCGCAACACCAACTCCAGCGGCCCAACCCCTGAGCGCCCGAGCCTTAGCTCAAGGGGCCTAACCCCTGGGGCCCCAACACCAGCTCCAGGGGCCCAACTCCTGGGGTCCCCAACACCAGCTCCAGGGTCCCAACCCCTGAGCGCCCGAACAATACCTCCAGGGGCCTTACCCCTGGAGGCCCCAGCACCAGCTCCAGGAGCCCAACCCCTGGGATCCCCAACACCAGCTCCAGGGGCCCAACCCCAGAGTGCCCAAACCATAGCTCTAGGGGCCTATTCCCTGGGGGCCCGCACGCCAGCTCCAAGGGCCCAACCCCTGAGCGCCCGAACCATAGCGCCAGGGGCTTAACCCCTAGAGCCCCAACACCAGCTCCAGGGGCCCAACCCCTGAGCGCCCGAACCATAGCTCCAGGGGGTAACCCCCGCGGGCCCCAACCTTACCTCCAGGGGCCCAACCCCTGGGGGCCCCAACACCAGCTCCAGGGGCCCAACCCCTGGGAGTCCCAACACCAGCTCCAGGGGCCCAACCCCAGAGCTCCCGAACCATAGCTCCATGGGGTGAAATCCTCTGTGCACTACCCTATGTGGCCACACGGTGTCACTCTTGCTCCATGCAGGAAATCCTCTGGGCATTACCCTGCATGGCCACACAGTGTTACCGTTGCTCCATGCGTGAAATGCTCTGGGCATTCCTGTGATGGAGTCGGGTCTGTCTGTGTGGGGGATGGGAGAGCAAGGGGTGACATTAGGTAAGGGGACCCAACACCAGCTCCAGCGGCCCAACCCCTGAGCGCCCGAACCATAGCTCCAGGGGCCTAACCCGTGGAGGCCCCAACACCAGCTCCAAGGGCCCAACCCCTGAGCGCCCGAACCATAGCTCCAGGGGCCTAACCCCCGAGGGCCCCAACCACATCTCCAGGGGCCCAACCCCCGGGGACCCCAACCACAGCTCCAGGGGCCCAACCCCTGGGGGCCCAAACACCTGCTCCAGGAGCCCAACCCCTGGGGGCCACAAAACCAGCTCCAGGGGCCCAATCCCTGAGCGCCTGAACCATACCTACAGGGGCCTAGCCCCTGGGGCCCCAACACCAGCTCCAGGGGCCCAACCCCTGGGGGCCCCAACACCAGCTCCAGGGTCCCAAACCCTTAGCGCCAGAACCATAGCTCCAGGGGCCTAATCCCTGAGGGCCCCAACACCAGCTCCAGGGGCCCAACCCCAGAGTGCCCAAACCATAGCTCCAGGGGCCTATTCCCTGGGGGCCCGCACGCCAGCTCCAAGGGCCCAACCCCTGAGCGCCCGAACCATAGCGCCAGGGGCTTAACCCCTAGGACCCCAACACCAGCTCCAGGGGCCCAACCCCTGAGCGCCCGAACCATAGCTCCAGGGGGCTAACCCCCGGGGGCCCCAACCTTACCTCCAGGGGCCCAACCCCTGAGCGCCCGAACCATAGCTCCAGGGGCCTAACCCCCGAGGGCCCCAACCACATCTCCAGGGGCCCAACCCCCGGGGACCCCAACCACAGCTCCAGGGGCCCAACCCCTGGGGGCCCAAACACCTGCTCCAGGAGCCCAACCCCTGGGGGCCACAAAACCAGCTCCAGGGGCCCAATCCCTGAGCGCCCGAACCATACCTACAGGGGCCTAGCTCCTGGGGCCCCAACACCAGCTCCAGGGCCCAACCCCTGGGGGCCCCAACACCAGCTCCAGGGTCCCAAACCCTTAGCGCCAGAACCATAGCTCCAGGGGCCTAATCCCTGAGGGCCCCAACACCAGCTCCAGGGGCCCAACCCCAGAGTGCCCAAACCATAGCTCCAGGGGCCTATTCCCTGGGGGCCCGCACGCCAGCTCCAAGGGCCCAACCCCTGAGCGCCCGAACCATAGCGCCAGGGGCTTAACCCCTAGGACCCCAACACCAGCTCCAGGGGCCCAACCCCTGAGCGCCCGAACCATAGCTCCAGGGGGCTAACCCCCGGGGGCCCCAACCTTACCTCCAGGGGCCCAACCCCTGGGGGCCCCAACACCAGCTCCAGAGGCCCAACCCCTGAGCGCCCGAACTATAGCTCCAGGGGCCTTTCCCCTGGGGGCCCCAACCACAGCTCCAGGGGCCCAACCCCTGCGAACCCTAACACAATCTCCAGGATCTCAAAACCTGGGGGCCCCAACACCAGCTCCAGGGGCCCAACCCCTGAGCGCCCGAACCATAGCTCCAGGGGCCTAACCCCCGAGGGCCCGAACCACAGCTCCAGGGGCCCAACCCCTGGGGGCCCAAACACCTGCTCCTGGAGCCCAACCCCTGGGGACCCCAAAACCAGCTCCAGGGGCCCAATCCCTGAGCGCCCGAACCATACCTACAGGGGCCTAGCCACTGGGGCCCCAACACCAGCTCCAGGGTCCCAACCCCTGGGGGCCCCAACACCAGCTCCAGGGTCCCAAACCCTTAGCGCCAGAACCATAGCTCCAGGGGCCTAATCCCTGAGGGACCCAACACCAGCTCCAGGGGCCCAACCCCTGAGCGCACGAACCATAGCTCCAGGGGCCTTACCCCCGGGGGCCCCAACCCCACCTCCAGGGGCCCAACCCCTGCGAACCCCAACACAATCTACAGGAACTCAAAACCCGGGGGCCCCAACACCAGCTCCAGGGTCCCAACCCCTGAGCGCCCGAACCTTAGCTCCAGGGGCCTAATCCCTGGGGGCCCCAACACCAGCTCCAAGGGCCCAACCCCTGAGCACCCGAACAATACCTCCAGGGGCCTAACCCCTGGAGGCCCCAACACCAGCTTCAGGAGCCCAACCCCTGGGAGCCCCAACACCAGCTCCAGGGGCCCAACCCCAGAGTGCCCAAACCATAGCTCTAGTGGCCTATTCCCTGGGGGCCCGCACGCAAGCTCCAAGGGCCCAACCCCTGAGCGCCCGAACCTTAACCCCTGGGGCCCCAACACCAGCTCCAGGGGCCCAACCCCTGGGAGTCCCAACACCAGCTACAGGGGCCCAACCCCAGAGCTCCCGAACCATAGCTCCATGCGGGGAAATGCTATGTGCACTACCCTATGTGGCAACACGGTGTCACTCTTGCTCCATGCAGGAAATGCTCTGGGCATTACCCTGCATGGCCACACAGTGTTACTGTTGCTCCATGCGTGAAATGCTCTGGGCATTAATGTGATGGAGTCGGGACTGTCTGTGTGGGGCATGGGAGAGCAAGGGGTGACATTAGGTCAGGGGCCCCAACACCAGCTCCAGCGGCCCAACCCCTGAGCGCCCGAACCATAGCTCCAGGGGCCTAACCCCTGGGGGCCCCAACACCAGCTCCAAGGGCCCAACCCCTGAGCGCCCGAACCATAGCTCCAGGGGCCTAACCCCTGGGGGCCCCAACACCAGCTCCAAGGGCCCAACCCCTGAGCTCCCGAACCATAGCTCCAGGGGCCTAACCCCCGAGGGCCCCAACGACAGCTCCAGGAGCCCAACCCCTAGGGGCCCCAACACCAGCTCCAGGAGCCCAACCCCTGGGGGTATCAACACAAGTTCCAGGGGCCCAACCCCGGAGCGCCCTAACCATAGCTCCTGGGGCCCAACCCCTGGTGGCCGCAACACCAACTCCAGCGGCCCAACCCCTGAGCGCCCGAGTCTTAGCTCAAGGGGCCTAACCCCTGGGGCCCCAACACCAGCTCCAGGGGCCCAACTCCTGGGGTCCCCAACACCAGCTCCAGGGTCCCAACCCCTGAGCGCCCAAACCTTAGCTCCAGGGGCCTAATCCCTGGGGTCCCCAACACCAGCTCCAAGGGCCCAACCCCTGAGCGCCCGAACAATACCTCCAGGGGCCTAAACCCTGGGGGCCCCAACCACAGCTCCAGGGGCCCAACCCCTGCGAACCCCAACACAATCTCCAGGAACTCAAAACCTGGGGGCAACAACACCAGCTCCAGGGGCCCCACCCCTGAGGCCCTCGACCCTAGCTCCAGGGAACCAACCCCTGAGCGCCCGAACCATAGCTCCAGGGGCCCAACCCCTGAGCGCCTGAACCATAGCTCCAGGGGTCCAACCCTTGGGTGGCTGAACCATAGCTCCACGGGCCTAAAACCTGGGTCCCCAACACCAGCTCCAGGTGCCCAAACCCAGAGCGCCCGAAACATAGCTCCAGGGGCCCAATCCCTGGGGGCCCCATCACCAGCTCCAGGGGCCCAACCCCTGGGGCCCTCCACCCCAGCTCCAGGGGCCCAACCCCTGAGCGCCCGAACCATAGCTCCAGGGGCCCAACCCCTGAGCGCCTGAACCATAGCTCCAGGGGCCTAACTCTTGGGTCCCCAACACCAGCTCCAGGGGCCCAACCCCTTGGGGCCCCAACACCAGCTCCAGGGGCCCAACCCATGAGCGGCCGAACCAAAGATCCAGGGGCTAACCCCTGGAGGCCCCAACCTCAGCTCCAGGGTCCCAACCACTGGAGGCCCCTAAACCAGCTCCAGGGTCCCAACCCCTGAGCGCCCGAACCTTAGCTCCAGGGGCCTAATCCCTGGGGGCCCCAACACCAGCTCCAAGGGCCCAACCCCTGAGCACCCGAACAATACCTCCAGGGGCCTAACCCCTGGAGGCCCCAACACCAGCTTCAGGAGCCCAACCCCTGGGAGCCCCAACACCAGCTCCAGGGGCCCAACCCCAGAGTGCCCAAACCATAGCTCTAGTGGCCTATTCCCTGGGGGCCCGCACGCAAGCTCCAAGGGCCCAACCCCTGAGCGCCCGAACCTTAACCCCTGGGGCCCCAACACCAGCTCCAGGGGCCCAACCCCTGGGAGTCCCAACACCAGCTACAGGGGCCCAACCCCAGAGCTCCCGAACCATAGCTCCATGCGGGGAAATGCTATGTGCACTACCCTATGTGGCAACACGGTGTCACTCTTGCTCCATGCAGGAAATGCTCTGGGCATTACCCTGCATGGCCACACAGTGTTACTGTTGCTCCATGGGTGAAATGCTCTGGGCATTAATGTGATGGAGTCGGGACTGTCTGTGTGGGGCATGGGAGAGCAAGGGGTGACATTAGGTCAGGGGCCCCAACACCAGCTCCAGCGGCCCAACCCCTGAGCGCCCGAACCATAGCTCCAGGGGCCTAACCCCTGGGGGCCCCAACACCAGCTCCAAGGGCCCAACCCCTGAGCGCCCGAACCATAGCTCCAGGGGCCTAACCCCTGGGGGCCCCAACACCAGCTCCAAGGGCCCAACCCCTGAGCTCCCGAACCATAGCTCCAGGGGCCTAACCCCCGAGGGCCCCAACCACAGCTCCAGGAGCCCAACCCCTAGGGGCCCCAACACCAGCTCCAGGAGCCCAACCCCTGGGGGTCCCAACACAAGTTCCAGGGGCCCAACCCCGGAGCGCCCTAACCATAGCTCCTGGGGCCCAACCCCTGGTGGCCGCAACACCAACTCCAGCGGCCCAACCCCTGAGCGCCCGAGTCTTAGCTCAAGGGGCCTAACCCCTGGGGCCCCAACACCAGCTCCAGGGGCCCAACTCCTGGGGTCCCCAACACCAGCTCCAGGGTCCCAACCCCTGAGCGCCCGAACAATACCTCCAGGGGCCTAACCCCTGGAGGCCCCAACACCAGCTCCAGGAACCCAACCCCTGGGAGCCCCAACACCAGCTCCAGGGGCCCAACCCCAAAGTGCCCAAACCATAGCTCTAGGGACCTATTCCCTGGGGGCCCGCACGCCAGCTCCAAGGGCCCAACCCCTGAGCGCCCGAACCATAGCGCCAGGGGCTTAACCCCTAGGGCCCCAACACCAGCTCCAGGGGCCCAACCCCTGAGCGCCCGAACCATAGCTCCAGGGGGCTAACCCCCGGGGGCCCCAACCTTACCTCCAGGGGCCCAACCCCTGGGGGCCCCAACACCAGCTCCAGGGGCCCAACCCCTGGGAGTCCCAACACCAGCTCCAGGGGCCCAACCCCAGAGCTCCCAAACCATAGCTCCATGCGGGGAAATGCTCTGTGCACTACCCTATGTGGCCACACGGTGTCACTCTTGCTCCATGCAGGAAATCCTCTGGGCATTACCCTGCATGGCCACACAGTGTTACTGTTGCTCCATGCGTGAAATGCTCTGGGCATTACTGTGATGGAGTCGGGTCTGTCTGTGTGGGGGATGGGAGAGCAAGGGGTGATATTAGGTCAGGGGACCCAACACCAGCTCCAGCGGCCCAACCCCTGAGCGCCCGAACCATAGCTCCAGGGGCCTAAACCCCGGGGGCCCTAACACCAGCTCCAAGGGCCCAACCCCTGAGCGCCCGAACCATAGCTCCAGGGGCCTAACCCCCGAGGGCCCCAACCACATCTCCAGGGGCCCTACCCCCGGGGACCCCAACCACAGCTCCAGGGGCCCAACCCCTGGGGGCCCAAACACCTGCTCCAGGAGCCCAACCCCTGGGGGCCCCAAAACCAGCTCCAGGGGCCCAATCCCTGAGCGCCCGAACCATAGGTACAGGGGCCTAGCCCCTGGGGCCCCAACACCAGCTCCAGGGGCCCAACCCCTGGGGGCCCCAACACCAGCTCCAGGGTCCCAAACCCTTAGCGCCAGAACCATAGCTCCAGGGGCCTAATCCCTGAGGGCCCCAACACCAGCTCCAGGGGCCCAACCCCTGAGCGCCCGAACCATAGCTCCAGGGGGCTAACCCCCGGGGGCCCCAACCCCACCTCCAGAGGCCCAACACCTGGGGGCCCCAACACCAGCTCCAGGGGCCCAACCCCTGGGAGTCCCAACACCAGCTACAGGGGCCCAACCCCAGAGCTCCCGAACCATAGCTCCATGCAGGGAAATGCTCTGTGCACTACCCTATGTGGCCACACGGTGTCACTCTTGCTCCATGCAGGAAATGCTCTGGGCATTACCCTGCATGGCCACACAGTGTTACTCTTGCTCCATGCGTGAAATGCTCTGGGCATTACTGTGATGGAGTCGGGACTGTCTGTGTGGGGCATGGGAGAGCAAGGGGTGACATTAGGTCAGGGGCCCCAACACCAGCTCCAGCGGCCCAACCCCTGAGCGCCCGAACCATAGCTCCAGGGGCCTAACCCCCGAGGGCCCCAACCACTGCTCCAGGGGCCCAACCCCTGGGGGCCCCAACACCAGCTCCAGGAACCCAACCCCGGAGCGCCCTAACCATAGCTCCTGGGGCCCAACCCCTGGTGGCCGCAACACCAACTCCAGCGGTCCAACCCCTGAGCGCCCGAGCCTTAGCTCAAGGGGCCTAACCCCTGGGGCCCCAACACCAGCTCCAGGGGCCCAACTCCTGGGGTCCCCAACACCAGCTCCAGGGTCCCAACCCCTGAGCGCCCAAACCTTAGCTCCAGGGGCCTAATCCCTGGGGTCCCCAACACCAGCTCCAAGGGCCCAACCCCTGAGCGCCCGAACAATACCTCCAGGGGCCTAAACCCTGGGGGCCCCAACCACAGCTCCAGGGGCCCAACCCCTGCGAACCCCAACACAATCTCCAGGAACTCAAAACCTGGGGGCAACAACACCAGCTCCAGGGGCCCCACCCCTGGGGCCCTCGACCCTAGCTCCAGGGAACCAACCCCTGAGCGCCCGAACCATAGCTCCAGGGGTCCAACCCTTGGGTGGCTGAACCATAGCTCCACGGGCCTAAAACCTGGGTCCCCAACACCAGCTCCAGGGGCCCAACCCCAGAGCGCCCGAAACATAGCTCCAGGGGCCCAATCCCTGGGGGCCCCAACACCAGCTCCAGGGGCCCAACCCCTGGGGCCCTCCACCCCAGCTCCAGGGGCCCAACCCCTGAGCTCCCGAACCATAGCTCCAGGGGCCCAACCCCTGAGCGCATGAACCATAGCTCCAGGGGCCTAACTCTTGGGTCCCCAACACCAGCTCCAGGGGCCCAACCCCTTGGGGCCCCAAAACCAGCTCCAGGGGCCCAACCCATGAGCGGCCGAACCAAAGATCCAGGGGCTAACCCCTGGAGGCCCCAACCGCAGCTCCAGGGTCCCAACCACTGGAGGCCCCTAAACCAGCTCCAGGGTCCCAACCCCTGAGCGCCCGAACAATACCTCCAGGGGCCTAACCCCTGGAGGCCCCAACACCAGCTCCAAGGGCCCAACCCCTGAGCGCCCGAACAATACCTCCAGGGGCCTAAACCCTGGGGGCCCCAACCACAGCTCCAGGGGCCCAACCCCTGCGAACCCCAACACAATCTCCAGGAACTCAAAACCTGGGGGCAACAACACCAGCTCCAGGGGCCCCACCCCTGGGGCCCTCGACCCTAGCTCCAGGGAACCAACCCCTGAGCTCCCGAACCATAGCTCCAGGGGTCCAACCCTTGGGTGGCTGAACCATAGCTCCACGGGCCTAAAACCTGGGTCCCCAACACCAGCTCCAGGGGCCCAACCCCAGAGTGCCCAAACCATAGCTCTAGTGGCCTATTCCCTGGGGGCCCGCACGCAAGCTCCAAGGGCCCAACCCCTGAGCGCCCGAACCTTAACCCCTGGGGCCCCAACACCAGCTCCAGGGGCCCAACCCCTGGGAGTCCCAACACCAGCTACAGGGGCCCAACCCCAGAGCTCCCGAACCATAGCTCCATGCGGGGAAATGCTATGTGCACTACCCTATGTGGCAACACGGTGTCACTCTTGCTCCATGCAGGAAATGCTCTGGGCATTACCCTGCATGGCCACACAGTGTTACTGTTGCTCCATGCGTGAAATGCTCTGGGCATTAATGTGATGGAGTCGGGACTGTCTGTGTGGGGCATGGGAGAGCAAGGGGTGACATTAGGTCAGGGGCCCCAACACCAGCTCCAGCGGCCCAACCCCTGAGCGCCCGAACCATAGCTCCAGGGGCCTAACCCCCGAGGGCCCCAACCACTGCTCCAGGGGCCCAACCCCTGGGGGCCCCAACACCAGCTCCAGGAACCCAACCCCGGAGCGCCCTAACCATAGCTCCTGGGGCCCAACCCCTGGTGGCCGCAACACCAACTCCAGCGGTCCAACCCCTGAGCGCCCGAGCCTTAGCTCAAGGGGCCTAACCCCTGGGGCCCCAACACCAGCTCCAGGGGCCCAACTCCTGGGGTCCCCAACACCAGCTCCAGGGTCCCAACCCCTGAGTGCCCAAACCTTAGCTCCAGGGGCCTAATCCCTGGGGTCCCCAACACCAGCTCCAAGGGCCCAACCCCTGAGCGCCCGAACAATACCTCCAGGGGCCTAAACCCTGGGGGCCCCAACCACAGCTCCAGGGGCCCAACCCCTGCGAACCCCAACACAATCTCCAGGAACTCAAAACCTGGGGGCAACAACACCAGCTCCAGGGGCCCCACCCCTGGGGCCCTCGACCCTAGCTCCAGGGAACCAACCCCTGAGCGCCCGAACCATAGCTCCAGGGGTCCAACCCTTGGGTGGCTGAACCATAGCTCCACGGGCCTAAAACCTGGGTCCCCAACACCAGCTCCAGGGGCCCAACCCCAGAGCGCCCGAAACATAGCTCCAGGGGCCCAATCCCTGGGGGCCCCAACACCAGCTCCAGGGGCCCAACCCCTGGGGCCCTCCACCCCAGCTCCAGGGGCCCAACCCCTGAGCTCCCGAACCATAGCTCCAGGGGCCCAACCCCTGAGCGCATGAACCATAGCTCCAGGGGCCTAACTCTTGGGTCCCCAACACCAGCTCCAGGGGCCCAACCCCTTGGGGCCCCAAAACCAGCTCCAGGGGCCCAACCCATGAGCGGCCGAACCAAAGATCCAGGGGCTAACCCCTGGAGGCCCCAACCGCAGCTCCAGGGTCCCAACCACTGGAGGCCCCTAAACCAGCTCCAGGGTCCCAACCCCTGAGCGCCCGAACAATACCTCCAGGGGCCTAACCCCTGGAGGCCCCAACAGCAGCTCCAAGGGCCCAACCCCTGAGCGCCCGAACAATACCTCCAGGGGCCTAAACCCTGGGGGCCCCAACCACAGCTCCAGGGGCCCAACCCCTGCGAACCCCAACACAATCTCCAGGAACTCAAAACCTGGGGGCAACAACACCAGCTCCAGGGGCCCCACCCCTGGGGCCCTCGACCCTAGCTCCAGGGAACCAACCCCTGAGCTCCCGAACCATAGCTCCAGGGGTCCAACCCTTGGGTGGCTGAACCATAGCTCCACGGGCCTAAAACCTGGGTCCCCAACACCAGCTCCAGGGGCCCAACCCCAGAGTGCCCAAACCATAGCTCTAGTGGCCTATTCCCTGGGGGCCCGCACGCAAGCTCCAAGGGCCCAACCCCTGAGCGCCCGAACCTTAACCCCTGGGGCCCCAACACCAGCTCCAGGGGCCCAACCCCTGGGAGTCCCAACACCAGCTACAGGGGCCCAACCCCAGAGCTCCCGAACCATAGCTCCATGCGGGGAAATGCTATGTGCACTACCCTATGTGGCAACACGGTGTCACTCTTGCTCCATGCAGGAAATGCTCTGGGCATTACCCTGCATGGCCACACAGTGTTACTGTTGCTCCATGCGTGAAATGCTCTGGGCATTAATGTGATGGAGTCGGGACTGTCTGTGTGGGGCATGGGAGAGCAAGGGGTGACATTAGGTCAGGGGCCCCAACACCAGCTCCAGCGGCCCAACCCCTGAGCGCCCGAACCATAGCTCCAGGGGCCTAACCCCTGGGGGCCCCAACACCAGCTCCAAGGGCCCAACCCCTGAGCGCCCGAACCATAGCTCCAGGGGCCTAACCCCTGGGGGCCCCAACACCAGCTCCAAGGGCCCAACCCCTGAGCTCCCGAACCATAGCTCCAGGGGCCTAACCCCCGAGGGCCCCAACCACAGCTCCAGGAGCCCAACCCCTAGGGGCCCCAACACCAGCTCCAGGAGCCCAACCCCTGGGGGTCCCAACACAAGTTCCAGGGGCCCAACCCCGGAGCGCCCTAACCATAGCTCCTGGGGCCCAACCCCTAGTGGCCGCAACACCAACTCCAGCGGCCCAACCCCTGAGCGCCCGAGCCTTAGCTCAAGGGGCCTAACCCCTGGGGCCCCAACACCAGCTCCAGGGGCCCAACTCCTGGGGTCCCCAACACCAGCTCCAGGGTCCCAACCCCTGAGCGCCCAAACCTTAGCTCCAGGGGCCTAATCTCTGGGGTCCCCAACACCAGCTCCAAGGGCCCAACCCCTGAGCGCCCGAACAATACCTCTAGGGGCCTAAACCCTGGGGGCCCCAACCACAGCTCCAGGGGCCCAACCCCTGCGAACCCCAACACAATCTCCAGGAACTCAAAACCTGGGGGCAACAACACCAGCTCCAGGGGCCCCACCCCTGGGGCCCTCGACCCTAGCTCCAGGGAACCAACCCCTGAGCGCCCGAACCATAGCTCCAGGGGCCCAACCCCTGAGCGCCTGAACCATAGCTCCAGGGGTCCAACCCTTGGGTGGCTGAACCATAGCTCCACGGGCCTAAAACCTGGGTCCCCAACACCAGCTCCAGGGGCCCAACCCCAGAGCGCCCGAAACATAGCTCCAGGGGCCCAATCCCTGGGGGCCCCAACACCAGCTCCAGGGGCCCAACCCCTGGGGCCCTCCACCCCAGCTCCAGGGGCCCAACCCCTGAGCGCCCGAACCATAGCTCCAGGGGCCCAACCCCTGAGCGCCTGAACCATAGCTCCAGGGGCCTAACTCTTGGGTCCCCAACACCAGCTCCAGGGGCCCAACCCCTTGGGGCCCCAACACCAGCTCCAGGGGCCCAACCCATGAGCGGCCGAACCAAAGATCCAGGGGCTAACCCCTGGAGGCCCCAACCGCAGCTCCAGGGTCCCAACCACTGGAGGCCCCTAAACCAGCTCCAGGGTCCCAACCCCTGAGCGCCCGAACCTTAGCTCCAGGGGCCTAATCCCTGGGGGCCCCAACACCAGCTCCAAGGGCCCAACCCCTGAGCACCCGAACAATACCTCCAGGGGCCTAACCCCTGGAGGCCCCAACACCAGCTTCAGGAGCCCAACCCCTGGGAGCCCCAACACCAGCTCCAGGGGCCCCACCCCTGGGGCCCTCGACCCTAGCTCCAGGGAACCAACCCCTGAGCGCCCGAACCATAGCTCCAGGGGTCCAACCCTTGGGTGGCTGAACCATAGCTCCACGGGCCTAAAACCTGGGTCCCCAACACCAGCTCCAGGTGCCCAACCCCAGAGCGCCCGAAACATAGCTCCAGGGGCCCAATCCCTGGGGGCCCCAACACCAGCTCCAGGGGCCCAACCCCTGGGGCCCTCCACCCCAGCTCCAGGGGCCCAACCCCTGAGCGCCCGAACCATAGCTCCAGGGGCCCAACCCCTGAGCGCCTGAACCATAGCTCCAGGGGCCTAACTCTTGGGTCCCCAACACCAGCTCCAGGGGCCCAACCCCTTGGGGCCCCAACACCAGCTCCAGGGGCCCAACCCATGAGCGGCCGAACCAAAGATCCAGGGGCTAACCCCTGGAGGCCCCAACCGCAGCTCCAGGGTCCCAACCACTGGAGGCCCCTAAACCAGCTCCAGGGTCCCAACCCCTGAGCGCCCGAACCTTAGCTCCAGGGGCCTAATCCCTGGGGGCCCCAACACCAGCTCCAAGGGCCCAACCCCTGAGCACCCGAACAATACCTCCAGGGGTCTAACCGCTGGAGGCCCCAACACCAGCTTCAGGAGCCCAACCCCTGGGAGCCCCAACACCAGCTCCAGGGGCCCAACCCCAGAGTGCCCAAACCATAGCTCTAGTGGCCTATTCCCTGGGGGCCCGCACGCAAGCTCCAAGGGCCCAACCCCTGAGCGCCCGAACCTTAACCCCTGGGGCCCCAACACCAGCTTCAGGAGCCCAACCCCTGGGAGCCCCAACACCAGCTCCAGGGGCCCAACCCCAGAGCTCCCGAACCATAGCTCCATGCGGGGAAATGCTATGTGCACTACCCTATGTGGCAACACGGTGTCACTCTTGCTCCATGCAGGAAATGCTCTGGGCATTACCCTGCATGGCCACACAGTGTTACTGTTGCTCCATGCGTGAAATGCTCTGGGCATTAATGTGATGGAGTCGGGACTGTCTGTGTGGGGCATGGGAGAGCAAGGGGTGACATTAGGTCAGGGGCCCGAACACCAGCTCCAGCGGCCCAACCCCTGAGCGCCCGAACCATAGCTCCAGGGGCCTAACCCCTGGGGGCCCCAACACCAGCTCCAAGGGCCCAACCCCTGAGCGCCCGAACCATAGCTCCAGGGGCCTAACCCCTGGGGGCCGCAACACCAGCTCCAAGGTCCCAACCCCTGAGCTCCCGAACCATAGCTCCAGGGGCCTAACCCCCGAGGGACCCAACCACAATGCCAGGAGCCCAACCCCTAGGGGCCCCAACACCAGCTCCAGGAGCCCAACCCCTGGGGGTCCCAACACAAGTTCCAGGGGCCCAACCCCGGAGCGCCCTAACCATAGCTCCTGGGGCCCAACCCCTGGTGGCCGCAACACCAACTCCAGCGGCCCAACCCCTGAGCGCCCGAGCCTTAGCTCAAGGGGCCTAACCCCTGGGGCCCCAACACCAGCTCCAGGGGCCCAACTCCTGGGGTCTCCAACACCAGCTCCAGGGTCCCAACCCCTGAGCGCCCGAACAATACCTCCAGGGGCCTAAGCCCTGGAGGCCCCAACACCAGCTCCAGGAGCCCAACCCCTGGGAGCCCCAACACCAGCTCCAGGGGCCCAACCCCAGAGTGCCCAAACCATAGCTCTAGGGGCCTATTCCCTGGGGGCCCGCACGCCAGCTCCAAGGGCCCAACCCCTGAGCGCCCGAACCATAGCGCCAGGGGCTTAACCCCTAGGGCCCCAACACCAGCTCCAGGGGCCCAACCCCTGAGCCCCTGAACCATAGCTCCAGGGGGCTAACCCCCGGGGGCCCCAACCTTACCTCCAGGGGCCTAACCATGGGGGCCCCAACACCAGCTCCAGGGGCCCAACCCCTGGGAGTCCCAACACCAGCTCCAGGGGCCCAACCCCAGAGCTCCCGAACCATAGCTCCATGCGGGGAAATGCTCTGTGCACTACCCTATGTGGCCACACGGTGTCACTCTTGCTCCATGCAGGAAATCCTCTGGGCATTACCCTGCATGGCCACACAGTGTTACTGTTGCTCCATGCGTGAAAAGCTCTGGGCATTACTGTGATGGAGTCGGGTCTGTCTGTGTGGGGGATGGGACAGCAAGGGGTGACATTAGGTCAGGGGACCCAACACCAGCTCCAGCGGCCCAACCCCTGAGCGCCCGAACCATAGCTCCAGGGGCCTAACCCCTGGGGGCCCCAACACCAGCTCCAAGGGCCCAACCCCTGAGCGCCCGAACCATAGCTCCAGGGGCCTAACCCCCGAGGGCCCCAACCACATCTCCAGGGGCCCAACCCCCGGGGACCCCAACCACAGCTCCAGGGGACCAACCCCTGGGGGCCCAAACACCTGCTCCAGGAGCCCAACCCCTGGGGGCCCCAAAACCAGCTCCAGGGGCCCAATCCCTGAGCGCCCGAACCATAGGTACAGGGGCCTAGCCCCTGGGGCCCCAACACCAGCTCCAGGGGCCCAACCCCTGGGGGCCCCAACACCAGCTCCAGGGTCCCAAACCCTTAGCGCCAGAACCATAGCTCCAGGGGCCTAATCCCTGAGGGCCCCAACACCAGCTCCAGGGGCCCAACCCCTGAGCGCCCGAACCATAGCTCCAGGGGGCTAACCCCCGGGGGCCCCAACCCCACCTCCAGGGGCCCAACCCCTGGGGGCCCCAACACCAGCTCCAGGGGCCCAACCCCTGGGAGTCCCAACACCAGCTACAGGGGCCCAACCCCAGAGCTCCCGAACCATAGCTCCATGCGGGGAAATGCTCTGTGCACTACCCTATGTGGCCACACGGTGTCACTCTTGCTCCATGCTGGAAATCCTCTGGGCATTACCCTGCATGGCCACACAGTGTTACTGTTGCTCCATGCGTGAAAAGCTCTGGGCATTACTGTGATGGAGTCGGGTCTGTCTGTGTGGGGGATGGGACAGCAAGGGGTGACATTAGGTCAGGGGACCCAACACCAGCTCCAGCGGCCCAACCCCTGAGCGCCCGAACCATAGCTCCAGGGGCCTAACCCCTGGGGGCCCCAACACCAGCTCCAAGGGCCCAACCCCTGAGCGCCCGAACCATAGCTCCAGGGGCCTAACCCCCGAGGGCCCCAACCACATCTCCAGGGGCCCAACCCCCGGGGACCCCAACCACAGCTCCAGGGGACCAACCCCTGGGGGCCCAAACACCTGCTCCAGGAGCCCAACCCCTGGGGGCCCCAAAACCAGCTCCAGGGGCCCAATCCCTGAGCGCCCGAACCATAGGTACAGGGGCCTAGCCCCTGGGGCCCCAACACCAGCTCCACGGGCCCAACCCCTGGGGGCCCCAACACCAGCTCCAGGGTCCCAAACCCTTAGCGCCAGAACCATAGCTCCAGGGGCCTAATCCCTGAGGGCCCCAACACCAGCTCCAGGGGCCCAACCCCTGAGCGCCCGAACCATAGCTCCAGGGGGCTAACCCCCGGGGGCCCCAACCCCACCTCCAGGGGCCCAAACCCTGGGGGCCCCAACACCAGCTCCAGGGGCCCAACCCCTGGGAGTCCCAACACCAGCTACAGGGGCCCAACCCCAGAGCTCCCGAACCATAGCTCCATGCGGGGAAATGCTCTGTGCACTACCCTATGTGGCCACACGGTGTCACTCTTGCTCCATGCAGGAAATGCTCTGGGCATTACCCTGCATGGCCACACAGTGTTACTCTTGCTCCATGCGTGAAATGCTCTGGGCATTACTGTGATGGAGTCAGGACTGTCTGTGTGGGGCATGGGAGAGCAAGGGGTGACATTAGGTCAGGGGCCCCAACACCAGCTCCAGCGGCCCAACCCCTGAGCGCCCGAACCATAGCTCTAGGGGCTTAAACCCTGGGGACCCCAACACCAGCTCCAAGGGCCCAACCCCTGAGCGCCCGAACCATAGCTCCAGGGGAATAACCCCCGAGGGCCCCAACCACTGCTCCAGGGGCCCAACCCCTGGGGGCCCCAACACCAGCTCCAGGAACCCAACCCCCGTGGGTCCCAACACAAGTTCCAGGGGCCCAACCCCGGAGCGCCCTAACCATAGCTCCTGGGGCCCAACCCCTGGTGGCCGCAACACCAACTCCAGCGGTCCAACCCCTGAGCGCCCGAGCCTTAGCTCAAGGGCCTAACCCCTGGGGCCCCAACACCAGCTCCAGGGGTCCAACTCCTTGGGTCCCCAACACCATCTCCAGGGTCCCAACCCCTGAGCGCCCGAACCTTAGCTCCAGGGGTCTAATCCCTGGGGTCCCCAACACCAGCTCCAAGGGCCCAACCCCTGAGCGCCCGAACAATACCTCCAGGGGCCTAAACCCTGGGGGCCCCAACCACAGCTCCACGGGCCCAACCCCTGCGAACCCCAACACAATCTCCAGGAACTCAAAACCTGGGGGCAACAACACAAGCTCCAGGAGCCCCACCCCTGGGGCCCTCGACCCTAGCTCCAGGGAATCAACCCCTGAGCGCCCGAACCATAGCTCCAGGGGTCAAACCCTTGGGTGGCTGAACCATAGCTCCACGGGCCTAAAACCTGGGTCCCCAACACCAGCTCCAGGGGCCCAACCCCAGAGCGCCCGAAACATAGCTCCAGGGGCCCAATCCCTGGGGGCCCCAACACCAGCTCCAGGGGCCCAACCCCTGGGGCCCTCCACCCCAGCTCCAGGGGCCCAACCCCTGAGCGCCCGAACCATAGCTCCAGGGGCCCAACCCCTGAGCGCCTGAACCATAGCTCCACGGGCCTAACTCTTGGGTCCCCAACACCAGCTCCAGGGGCCCAACCCCTTGGGGCCCCAACACCAGCTCCAGGGGCCCAACCCATGAGCGGCCGAACCAAAGATCCAGGGGCTAACCCCTGGAGGCCCCAACCGCAGCTCCAGGGTCCCAACCACTGGAGGCCCCTAAACCAGCTCCAGGGTCCCAACCCCTGAGCGCCCGAACCTTAGCTCCAGGGGCCTAATCCCTGGGGGCCCCAACACCAGCTCCAAGGGCCCAACCCCTGAGCACCCGAACAATACCTCCAGGGGCCTAACCCCTGGAGGCCCCAACACCAGCTTCAGGAGCCCAACCCCTGGGAGCCCCAACACCAGCTCCAGGGGCCCAACCCCAGAGTGCCCAAACCATAGCTCTAGTGGCCTATTCCCTGGGGGCCCGCACGCAAGCTCCAAGGGCCCAACCCCTGAGCGCCCGAACCTTAACCCCTGGGGCCCCAGCACCAGCTCCAGGGGCCCAACCCCTGGGAGTCCCAACACCAGCTACAGGGGCCCAACCCCAGAGCTCCCGAACCATAGCTCCATGCGGGGAAATGCTCTGTGCACTACCCTATGTGGCAACACGGTGTCACTCTTGCTCCATGCAGGAAATGCTCTGGGCATTACCCTGCATGGCCACACAGTGTTACTGTTGCTCCATGCGTGAAATGCTCTGGGCATTAATGTGATGGAGTCGGGACTGTCTGTGTGGGGCATGGGAGAGCAAGGGGTGACATTAGGTCAGGGGCCCCAACACCAGCTCCAGCGGCCCAACCCCTGAGCGCCCGAACCATAGCTCCAGGGTCCTAACCCCTCGGGGCCCCAACACCAGCTCCAAGGGCCCAACCCCTGAGCGCCCGAACCATAGCTCCAGGGGCCTAACCCCTGGGGGCCCCAACACCAGCTCCAAGGGCCCAACCCCTGAGCTCCCGAACCATAGCTCCAGGGGCCTAACCCCCGAGGGCCCCAACCACTGCTCCAGGGGCCCAACCCCTGGGGGCCCCAACACCAGCTCCAGGAACCGAACCCCCGTGGGTCCCAACACAAGTTCCAGGGGCCCAACCCCGGAGCGCCCTAACCATAGCTCCAGGGGCCCAACCCCTGGTGGCCGCAACACCAACTCCAGCGGTCCAACCCCTGAGCGCCCGAGCCTTAGCTCAAGGGGCCTAACCCCTGGGGCCCCAACACCAGCTCCAGGGGCCCAACTCCTGGGGTCCCCAACACCAGCTCCAGGATCCCAACCCCTGAGTGCCCGAACCTTAGCTCCAGGGGCCTAATCCCTGGGGTCCCCAACACCAGCTCCAAGGGCCCAACCCCTGAGCGCCCGAACAATACCTCCAGGGGCCTAAACCCTGGGGGCCCCAACCACAGCTCCAGGGGCCCAACCCCTGCGAACCCCAACACAATCTCCAGGAACTCAAAACCTGGGGGCAACAACACCAGCTCCAGGGGCCCCACCCCTGGGGCCCTCGACCCTAGCTCCAGGGAACCAACCCCTGAGCGCCCGAACCATAGCTCCAGGGGTAAAACCCTTCGGTGGCTGAACCATAGCTCCACGGGCCTAAAACCTGGGTCCCCAACACCAGCTCCAGGGGCCCAACCCCAGAGTGCCCGAAACATAGCTCCAGGGGCCCAATCCCTGGGGGCCCCAACACCAGCTCCAGGGGCCCAACCCCTGGGGCCCTCCACCCCAGCTCCAGGGGCCCAACCCCTGAGCGCCTGAACCATAGCTCCATGGGCCTAACTCTTGGGTCCCCAACACCAGCTCCAGGGGCCCAACCCCTGGGGGCCCCAACACCAGCTCCAGGGGCCCAACCTCTGGGAGTCCCAACACCAGCTCCAGGGGCCCAACCCCAGAGCTCCCGAACCATAGCTCCATGCGGTGAAATGCTCTGTGCACTACCCTATGTGGCCACACGGTGTCACTCTTGCTCCATGCAGGAAATCCTCTGGGCATTACCCTGCATGGCCACACAGTGTTACTGTTGCTCCATGCGTGAAATGCTCTGGGCATTACTGTGATGGAGTCGGGTCTGTCTGTGTGGGGGATGGGAGAGCAAGGGGTGACATTAGGTCAGGGGACCCAACACCAGCTCCAGCGGCCCAACCCCTGAGCGCCCGAACCATAGCTCCAGGGGCCTATCCCCTGGGGGCCCCAACACCAGCTCCAAGGGCCCAACCCCTGAGCGCCCGAACCATAGCTCCAGGGGCCTAAACCCCGAGGGCCCCAACCACATCTCCAGGGGCCCAACCCCCGGGGACCCCAACCACAGCTCCAGGGGCCCAACCCCTGGGGGCCCAAACACCTGCTCCAGGAGCCCAAACCCTGGGGGCCCCAAAACCAGCTCCAGGGGCCCAATCCCTGAGCGCCCGAACCATAGGTACAGGGGCCTAGCCCCTGGGGCCCCAACACCAGCTCCAGGGGCCCAACCCCTGGGGGCCCCAACACCACCTCCAGGGTCCCAAACCCTTAGCGCCAGAACCATAGCTCCAGGCGCCTAATCCCTGAGGGCCCCAACACCAGCTCCAGGGGCACAACCCCTGAGCGCCCGAACCATGGCTCCAGGGGGCTAACCCCCGGGAGCCCCAACCCCACCTCCAGGGGCCCAACCCCTGGGGGCCCCAACACCAGCTCCAGGGGCCCAACCCCTGGGAGTCCCAACACCAGCTACAGGGGCCCAACCCCAGAGCTCCCGAACCATAGCTCCATGCGGCGAAATGCTATGTGCACTACCCTATGTGGCAACACGGTGTCACTCTTGCTCCATGCAGGAAATGCTCTGGGCAATACCCTGCATGGCCACACAGTGTTACTGTTGCTCCATCCGTGAAATGCTCTGGGCATTAATGTGATGGAGTCGGGACTGTCTGTGTGGGGCATGGGAGAGCAAGGGGTGACATTAGGTCAGGGGCCCCAACACCAGCTCCAGCGGCCCAACCCCTGAGCGCCCGAACCATAGCTCCAGGGGCCTAACCCCTGGGGGCCCCAACACCAGCTCCAAGGGCCCAACCCCTGAGCGCCCGAACCATAGCTCCAGGGGCCTAACCCCCGAGGGCCCCAACCACTGCTCCAGGGGCCCAACCCCTGGGGGCCCCAACACCAGCTCCAGGAACCCAACCCCCGTGGGTCCCAACACAAGTTCCAGGGGCCCAACCCCGGAGCACCCTAACCATAGCTCTAGGGGCCCAACCCCTGGTGGCCGCAACACCAACTCCAGCGGTCCAACCCCTGAGCGCCCGAGCCTTAGCTCAAGGGGCCTAACCCCTGGGGCCCCAACACCAGCTCCAGGGGCCCAACTCCTGGGGTCCCCAACACCAGCTCCAGGGTCCCAACCCCTGAGCGCCCGAACAATACCTCCAGGGGCCTAAAACCTGGGGGCCCCAACCACAGCTCCAGGGGACCAACCCCTGCGAACCCCAACACAATCTCCAGGAACTCAAAACCTGGGGGCAACAACACCAGCTCCAGGGGCCCCACCCCTGGGGCCCTCGACCCTAGCTCCAGGGAACCAACCCCTGAGCGCCCGAACCATAGCTCCAGGGGTCCAACCCTTGGGTGGCTGAACCATAGCTCCACGGGCCTAAAACCTGGGTCCCCAACACCAGCTCCAGGGGCCCAACCCCAGAGCGCCCGAAACATAGCTCCAGGGGCCCAATCCCTGGGGGCCCCAACACCAGCTCCAGGGGCCCAACCCCTGGGGCCCTCCACCCCAGCTCCAGGGGCCCAACCCCTGAGCGCCCGAACCATAGCTCCAGGGGCCCAACCCCTGAGCGCCTGAACCATAGCTCCAGGGGCCTAACTCTTGGGTCCCCAACACCAGCTCCAGGGGCCCAACCCCTTGGGGCCCCAACACCAGCTCCACGGGCCCAACCCATGAGCGGCCGAACCAAAGATCCAGGGGCTAACCCCTGGAGGCCCCAACCGCAGCTCCAGGGTCCCAACCACTGGAGGCCCCTAAACCAGCTCCAGGGTCCCAACCCCTGAGCGCCCGAACAATAAATCCAGGGGCCTAACCCCTGGAGGCCCCAACACCAGCTTCAGGAGCCCAACCCCTGGGAGCCCCAACACCAGCTCCAGGGGCCCAACCAGAGAGTGCCCAAACCATAGCTCTAGTGGCCTATTCCCTGGGGGCCTGCACGCAAGCTCCAAGGGCCCAACCCCTGAGCGCCCGAACCTTAACCCCTGGGGCCTCAACACCAGCTCCAGGGGCCGAACCCCTCGGAGTCCCAACACCAGCTACAGGGGCCCAACCCCAGAGCTCCCGAACCATAGCTCCATGCGGGGAAATGCTATGTGCACTACCCTATGTGGCAACACGGTGTCACTCTTGCTCCATGCAGGAAATGCTCTGGGCATTACCCTGCATGGCCACACAGTGTTACTGTTGCTCCATGCGTGAAATGCTCTGGGCATTAATGTGATGGAGTCGGGACTGTCTGTGTGGGGCATGGGAGAGCAAGGGGTGACATTAGGTCAGGGGCCCCAACACCAGCTCCAGCGGCCCAACCCCTGAGCGCCCGAACCATAGCTTCAGGGGCCTAACCCCTGGGGGCCCCAACACCAGCTCCAAGGGCCCAACCCCTGAGCGCCCCAACCATAGCTCCAGGGGCCTAACCCCTGGGGGCCCCAACACCAGCTCCAAGGGCCCAACCCCTGAGCTCCCGAACCATAGCTCCAGGGGCCTAACCCCCGAGGGCCCCAACCACAGCTCCAGGAGCCCAACCCCTAGGGGCCCCAACACCAGCTCCAGGAGCCCAACCCCTGGGGGTCCCAACACAAGTTCCAGGGGCCCAACCCCGGAGCGCCCTAACCATAGCTCCTGGGGCCCAACCCCTGGTGGCCGCAACACCAACTCCAGCGGCCCAACCCCTGAGCGCCCGAGCCTTAGCTCAAGGGGCCTAACCCCTGGGGCCCCAACACCAGCTCCAGGGGCCCAACTCCTGGGGTCCCCAACACCAGCTCCAGGGTCCCAACCCCTGAGCGCCCGAACAATACCTCCAGGGGCCTAACCCCTGGGAGCCCCAACACCAGCTCCAGGGGCCCAACCCCAGAGTGCCCAAACCATAGCTCTAGGGGCCTATTCCCTGGGGGCCCGCACGCCAGCTCCAAGGGCCCAACCCCTGAGTGCCCGAACCATAGCGCCAGGGGCTTAACCCCTAGGGCCCCAACACCAGCTCCAGGGGCCCAACCCCTGAGCGCCCGAACCATAGCTCCAGGGGGCTAACCCCCGGGGGCCCCAACCTTACCTCTAGGTGCCCATCCCCTGGGGGCCCCAACACCAGCTCCAGGGCCCCAACCCCTGGGAGTCCCAACACCAGCTCCAGGGGCCCAACCCCAGAGCTCCCGAACCATAGCTCCATGCGGTGAAATGCTCTGTGCACTACCCTATGTGGCCACACGGTGTCACTCTTGTTCCATGCAGGAAATCCTCTGGGCATTACCCTGCATGGCCACACAGTGTTACTGTTGCTCCATGCGTGAAATGCTCTGGGCATTACTGTGATGGAGTCGGGTCTGTCTGTGTGGGGGATGGGAGAGCAAGGGGTGACATTAGGTCAGGGGACCCAACACCAGCTCCAGCGGCCCAACCCCTGAGCGCCCGAACCATAGCTCCAGGGGCCTAACCCCTGGGGGCCCCAACACCAGCTCCAAGGGCCCAACCCCTGAGCGCCCGAACCATAGCTCCAGGGGCCTAACCGCCGAGGGCCCCAACCACATCTCCAGGGGCCCAACCCCCGGGGACCCCAACCACAGCTCCAGGGGCCCAACCCCTGGGGGCCCAAACACCTGCTCCAGGAGCCCAACCCCTGGGGGCCCCAAAACCAGCTCCAGGGGCCCAATCCCTGAGCGCCCGAACCATAGGTACAGGGGCCTAGCCCCTGGGGCCCCAACACCAGCTCCAGGGGCCCAACCCCTGGGGGCCCCAACACCAGCTCCAGGGTCCCAAACCCTTAGCGCCAGAACCATAGCTCCAGGGGCCTGATCCCTGAGGGCCCCAACACCAGCTCCAGGGGCCCAACCCCTGAGCGCCCGAACCATAGCTCCAGGGGGATAACCCCCGGGGGCCCCAACCCCACCTCCAGGGGCCCAACCCCTGGGGGCCCCAACACCAGCTCCAGGGGCCCAACCACTGGGAGTCCCAACACCAGCTACAGGGGCCCAACCCCAGAGCTCCCGAACCATAGCTCCATGCGGGGAAATGCTATGTGCACTACCCTATGTGGCAACACGGTGTCACTCTTGCTCCATGCAGGAAATGCTCTGGGCATTACCCTGCATGGCCACACAGTGTTACTGTTGCTCCATCCGTGAAATGCTCTGGGCATTAATGTGATGGAGTCGGGACTGTCTGTGTGGGGCATGGGAGAGCAAGGGGTGACATTAGGTCAGGGGCCCCACCACCAGCTCCAGCGGCCCAACCCCTGAGCGCCCGAACCATAGCTCCAGGGGCCTAACCCCTGGGGGCCCCAACACCAGCTCCAAGGGCCCAACCCCTGAGCGCCCGAACCATAGCTCCAGGGGCCTAACCCCCGAGGGCCCCAACCACTGCTCCAGGGGCCCAACCCCTGGGGGCCCCAACACCAGCTCCAGGAACCCAACCCCCGTGGGTCCCAACACAAGTTCCAGGGGCCCAACCCCGGAGCACCCTAACCATAGCTCTAGGGGCCCAACCCCTGGTGGCCGCAACACCAACTCCAGCGGTCCAACCCCTGAGCGCCCGAGCCTTAGCTCAAGGGGCCTAACCCCTGGGGCCCCAACACCAGCTCCAGGGGCCCAACTCCTGGGGTCCCCAACACCAGCTCCAGGGTCCCAACCCCTGATCGCCCGAACAATACCTCCAGGGGCCTAAACCCTGGGGGCCCCAACCACAGCTCCAGGGGCCCAACCCCTGCGAACCCCAACACAATCTCCAGGAACTCAAAACCTGGGGGCAACAACACCAGCTCCAGGGGCCCCACCCCTGGGGCCCTCGACCCTAGCTCCAGGGAACCAACCCCTGAGCGCCCGAACCATAGCTCTAGGGGTCCAACCCTTGGGTGGCTGAACCATAGCTCCACGGGCCTAAAACCTGGGTCCCCAACACCAGCTCCAGGGGCCCAACCCCAGAGCGCCCCAAACATAGCTCCAGGGGCCCAATCCCTGGGGGCCCCCAACACCAGCTCCAGGGGCCCAACCCCTGGGGCCCTCCACCCCAGCTCCAGGGGCCCAACCCCTGAGCGCCCGAACCATAGCTCCAGGGGCCCAACCCCTGAGAGCCTGAACCATAGCTCCAGGGGCCTAACTCTTGGGTCCCCAACACCAGCTCCAGGGGCCCAACCCCTTGGGGCCCCAACACCAGCTCCAGGGGCCCAACCCATGAGCGGCCGAACCAAAGATCCAGGGGCTAACCCCTGGAGGCCCCAACCGCAGCTCCAGGGTCCCAACCACTGGAGGCCCCTAAACCAGCTCCAGGGTCCCAACCCCTGAGCGCCCGAACCTTAGCTCCAGGGGCCTAATCCCTGGGGGCCCCAACACCAGCTCCAAGGGCCCAACCCCTGAGCACCCGAACAATACCTCCAGGGGCCTAACCCCTGGAGGCCCCAACACCAGCTTCAGGAGCCCAACCCCTGGGAGCCCCAACACCAGCTCCAGGGGCCCAACCCCAGAGTGCCCAAACCATAGCTCTAGTGGCCTATTCCCTGGGGGCCCGCACGCAAGCTCCAAGGGCCCAACCCCTGAGCGCCCGAACCTTAACCCCTGGGGCCCCAACACCAGCTCCAGGGGCCCAACCCCTGGGAGTCCCAACACCAGCTACAGGGGCCCAACCCCAGAGCTCCCGAACCATAGCTCCATGCGGGGAAATGCTATGTGCACTACCCTATGTGGCAACACGGTGTCACTCTTGCTCCATGCAGGAAATGCTCTGCGCATTACCCTGCATGGCCAC
Source organism: Gopherus flavomarginatus (assembly GCF_025201925.1). Classification (NCBI taxonomy): domain Eukaryota; kingdom Metazoa; phylum Chordata; order Testudines; family Testudinidae; genus Gopherus; species Gopherus flavomarginatus. Next base: position 83,322 of record NW_026115119.1, read on the forward strand.
ACAGTGTTACTGTTGCTCCATGCGTGAAATACTCTGGGCATTACTGTGATGGAGTCGGGACTGTCTGTGTGGGGCATGGGAGAGCAAGGGGTGACATTAGGTCAGGGGCCCCAACACCAGCTCCAGCGGCCCAACCCCTGAGCGCCCGAACCATAGCTCCAGGGGCCTAACCCCTGGGGGCCCCAACACCAGCTCCAAGGCCCACCCCTGAGCGCCCGAACCATAGCTCCAGGGGCCTAACCCCTGGGGGCCCCAACACCAGCTCCAAGGGCCCA